>NC_141764.1:28721864-29022917 GCF_982258835.1 Parasteatoda tepidariorum | reverse complement strand
ACCTATCAGTGTCTGGTGATCGGGATGCTGAAGTTTGAGAAAATGCAAACATCAAGTTCCTGTGCAAATTGAGCAGAATTTGTTTCAGAGATATTGTTAGCCTTACAAAAAGAAAAATATAAAAAATTCGTTTCTTTCAGGTGCAAAAATTGGGACTTGTCCATCAATACAAGCACGACCCACAAACCACCAGGTGGGTTCGTCGGCTAGTGGCTTTGCCACTAGTCCCTCCCAAAGAGATGGGCAATGCTTGGATCTGGCTGGAACATGATGCTCCTCCAGGGAATGCCACACATCGCATGAACCAGTACATTATCAAAACCTATTTGGATGACTCGGATGCTGCATTTCACATGTGAGTATTTCCATCAATTACTTATAAAAACTGTAATTGTGAAATGATATGATGAGATGTGCTTTCTATTCAAGTTTAAAATTACTGTAAAAAGCTAAAAAATAACAAAGGGCTAAGGGGAGTACTGTTTTGATTTACAATTTCTGCTTTCTTGCTTAAATAGCCCTTCTCATTATTGGAGGACAATAGTAATTTTTTTTCCTAGTGACTATAATGCATTAAAAAACTTAAGTGGATGAGAAGAAACGGTAAAAGTGAGAAAGTTTAAGAAATTTTTCTAAAGTTTAAGAGCAAATGTTCCATTCTCATACCCTCCAACTTATGAAGATTTTGAAAATAATTCTTTCTAGTGGTAGCGAACCAAAGTAGACATTTTTAAAGCAAATGGATCTCTCATAAAACTTTTATCAGAACTTAAGAGTCTAGCCATATGGCCTGCACTTTTATAAGTAATAGTGGACAAGTTACGCTAAAATTATTTTTTTTTTAATATTAAGACATTAATTTTTCTACCGTCTGAAAAGAAGATTTCTGAAACTATGGAAATGCCGTAGCAGTTGGAGGGTATGCATTCTTTACAGATTACATTGAAAGTTCTTTGAGATCCAAAAATTTTACAAAGTTGTTTAATTAAAAGCAAAATTTGAAAATAACAATTTTTTGTTTTTAATATACATTAAAAAATTGAATTCAAGACAGCAAAATAACTATAAAAAGTTAGGACTTTATACAGGAGATTATATTTTATCTCAAAATCACTTTCATCTCCATAACTAATTTAAAATATAGCAGTATAGTAATCTCTTTAGGGGAAAAAAAATCTTTTCTGTTAGCATAATTTTCAAGTGCACAATCAGAAATTAACAATAAAGTTTTCTCTTATACTATATATCACATTGATCATATACTTTATTTTTCAGGTCCATATGGAATCACTATGAGAGTGGAAATGAGAGGACGAATAATAACCTTGAGGGGTGGCACTCTAAGATAAACAAACGTGCCTCATCTCGGCTTAATATTTTCGCAATGATAACATTATTGCGAAGTATTCAAGCCGAGACTGAGGGACAAATTATGATGTTAAATGTTGGGCGAGGAGTGCCATCCCAACAAAGGAAAAAATATAGACAGCTCAATGAAAAACTACAGGCTGCAAAAGAGCACTATGAGTCTGGACAAATGACTGTGGAAAATTATCTAGATCATGTTTCCCACTTGTGTCCACAAGTGGGAAATAAGCCTTAAAACTATTATTAGAGCTAGAATGCTGGTGACTTTTTTTTTTTTTGTATTTTGGTTTTTTTTTTTAGCTATGTTTTTCTTTTTTTTTTCTTTTCAATAAATAAATTTGTCATTTAAAGAGCATTTTTTTTAACAAACTAGCATGAATTTTAGCATTTAATGTATTTATTTCCAGCATTTAATTTATTTATCCAGCATTTAAAATATTTGTTTACATTTTATTTTATTCATAATATAAATATTTATTTCATTTTTTAAAAACTTTCAGGCCACCAACATTCTAGTTCTAGTAATGATCTAGTATAATTTTCCAGAAGTAAATGCTATTAAAAAGTAGTATATACACACCCTTTTATATTTTTAATTTATTCGAGTCATTTTATTTTTAAAAGACCCAATTTCTTCCCAAATTTAAACTGCTTAAACTTTAATATCATCTAACTTATAATTTTTAAAAACATCCATTATTAGTTTTGTAATTCTAAAATTTCCTAACATAGAACTCTTTTGCAGCCTCTTTTTTTTCATTATTTGTTCCTCTCAGGTATCTACTCTCATATTTTTTTCATCTTAGGCAGCTGCTAGTTGGTCCATCTCTCATCCCATGGTTGTGCACTCCTTCTTCTAATAATATTGTATCATCTTTAATATCTCTGCATGTAGCAAATGTTGGCAATGGCCATATTTTATATATACTTTTAGTGTTTGTTCGTTTTAGTGTGTGTTGTAAGTTTTTCCTCCTCTTTGGGTATTTTTTCTTTTTTTTTTTTTGCTTAAATTTCTTAAGTTTTTAATAAAGGAACATTTTATTATTATTGTGTCTAGCAATTGCTTGTTTACAAGGATGACACTTAATGTTTTTCATCAAATTAATTTTTGTAATGAGAATGTATACACAAAATACTGAGAATTCGAAACAAAAAAAAATGCACCTGGGAGCAAAAGGGTAATACTTTTTTGTCTTTTTAAATTATTGAATCGTAAAAAAATATAAATTAATCTTTGATGCATAGAAGCTGTTGTTTCGAGTTCTTTATCTTCATAATTTTTTTAATGCCAAGCAAATGATTTTCCAGGGTTGCTTATATAAACTTTTTCACAACCCACTTTATGGCAAAAAAAACTTATTTATATATAAAGCAAATTTAATTTTTTATTGAAAATCTAATTATTTTAATGTTTATTTCATATCCAAACATTTCAAAATAGATAAGAAAAGCATAAATTAGCAATTATATTCATTAAAAATTTCAGTTAATGGAATTAAACTAATTTCCAGATATTTTGTCCTTAGTGTGAATGCTGATAATCACCATCACATAACAAATTCGAATTCAATTCCTTGAATGTAGCACTTATGATACAAATAAGCTACTTTTATCAACCATCTATCATTAAATGGGAGAAATTGGAATTCTTTTATTCATATACAAAAGCCCAGTAAAATTTTTTCTCACTCTAACTTTAGGAAGCACCACACAAAGCTTTTCTTACCTGATGGAAAAAATTTTATTTTCAAGAAATTGAAAAGAATATAGACTGTAGAAAGGAAATAATACATAATTTTAGTTTAAGATATAGACCTTGGCTTTTACTCTATATGCTAAGAAAAAGCGAAAAGAATTTGCCATTGTAATAAAATTATACAAAATAACATTATATTATTATACAATTCTGAACAATATGTTAAGAGAGCAGTTCCCAATTGATGTTCCACGAAACATTAGGGTTCTGGTGAAGAGTTAAACAGGTTCCAGAAGTTAATATTTTTTATAACCAGTGATGATTTTTAAAACATAAGATTATATTTAGATCCAATCTTAGCTTACTTAATCTTTCCTTTAGGAAATTATTAAGAGGAAACTTATAAATTGCGTTTTCACATCTAATTTTAATTACTAATAAAGAAATAAGTTTTCCTAATAACCATTTGTAACGTTTATAGCACCAATAAGTTATACAAAATACACACTTATAACTAGGCCAAGGTGTAGCAAATAAACCGTCAGAGATAAAACATAAGAATAATAATAATAAAACAATTAATGCTCTTAATACCTTTAATTATATATTAAAACTGGCCGTAAATTACATAAAAGAAAAACTTTAGGAACCATTGAGTTAAGATAGTGATTAATTTAAATTTGTAAGCTAGCTTAAAGCAGCAAATAAAAATGAAAACAAAACTTTTGAGAATGTCAGAAGTGTTGCCATATTTTAATAACTTAATCTTCCGAGAGGCTGAGATCGCATGTTCTTATTCATTCGTCAGGGTACAATTCTTACCGAGCCATTCTCGCTATGTGTGATTAACGCACCTCTGATCGTCAATGACATATTAAAATCCGAACTGATTAATGAAACATATATATAGCGAAAAAACTTCCCAATCACTTGCTCCTCTTCTTGAATGTCTCTCTAATTTATCAAAGGATCAGAAGCTATGAAAAACTACTGAAGCTTGCACTGATGGCAATGTTCTACGATCGCTCATACGAATTGCAGGCTAGATCAGTTCGTCTTTATTATTCACTCTGGGTGCAATTATTTTGCATAACACAGAATCAGCATGAGAAAGGAGAACAGAATTGGTGCAAATTGTTCACCCATAAAAAACTCTAATTTCAGATTCCTGAAAAAATCACATTCACTGAGAATGGGCAAAATTAACGAGGACCAATACCTCACAACCTTGGTCCTTTCGCAGGATGACCGTAGCCAGTGACGCTTGACTTGAGTGATCTGCTGAGTAACGTGCCTTAATTAAAAGAAATAACCAGAATTTTAAATTGGTACGCAGTAAACCATTTTCTATTAAATTTTATAACTGAAAACCCATTCTTAAAAATTGACATACTATTTAATATCTTAAAGTCGCTGCATGTATTGAAAAGAAAATCAGAGTTAATAATGCAAATATTACAATCATTTCAGATACTTTTCCTTACTATTGGGAACTGATTCACGAGGGGACATTCGGGGCAGCAGGGACCGACTTACAGATTTGGGGGCCCCGGGCACAGATGAATTTGGGGGCCCCAGTTAAAGAGCCGATAAATTTTAGTTAACATTCAAGGTCTTAAACTTAATATTGAAAAAGTATTTTTCAGACCAAAAAAATTGCAAGTAACATGAAACCTTATTTAGAAGTACGTCCCCCAGATATTCAGAATTTAATTTAGTGAAATTGCTAAAAAAAATACAAAAATTTAATAAATATATCTAGAGGTTTTGGCTAGAATGTTAAAAATTATGAAGGAAACAAGATATTTGTACCGAAATCTGATAAAAGTAATTGAAGTCTGATAAAAGTAATCATCAACATTCGAAAATTTCTTTCAAAGGGATCTTCTACACAAGGTTTTGTATTGGCCATGTAATGTAAAAGATCATTTATTGGGAAAGGGGGCCCCTCAAATGTTGGGGGCCCCGGGCACGTGACCCGAATGCCCTCCTGTAAATCAGTCCCTGGGCAGAACACCCATGAAAAAAGGGATCTTTTACATGATCAATGCGAAACTCCAATAGATAAATTTAAGTGATCTTTTAACTAAATTAAATTTTTAATTTTTGTAAGATGTGCTTTTATATAAGATTTCAGAGTGCTTGCAATTTCTATTATCTGAAAAATCATCTTTTGATATTTTAATTACAGACCATGCTTCTTACTTAAAACTTGTAAACTCTTTAAAGGGGCCCTCAAATGGATTTGTGTTCAGGACCCCGTGTATTCTCTCGTGTTTCTTTCGTGTTTAAAAATGAACAATAGAACAACTCATAAATAATTCAAGTATTAAAAATTTTGAATTATTTATGTATCAGAACCTATAGAAGCGTGCTTCAACATTATTAATGTTTCCAATGAAACTATGACGAACAATGAATCTATGGCATTAATCTTTTGGATTATGATTCTTGAAACAGTGTAGAACATAACTGGATGGAAAAAAATCGGTTTTTCAAATAATCATGGAAAAAAATCGTGTATATGCCCCATTAAATAATTTTTACGATATTTTATTTCTTTTGTAATCTATTAAAAAAAATTTTTTTTCTTCCAATTTTTTTGGGCGGGAGGGAAAGGGTCTTGATCCGCCACTGAATGGAATATTTCGTGCCAGAAAACGCAAGAAAATATTTGTGGAAGTAAATTCTGTTCCCGAATGATAGAACTCCAAAACTTTTTCAACTGTGGAATTGTAACTTCTTCTACGACGCCATATAGTTCGAGCTTGGCAGCTTTCTTATCAACTACTTAAGGTATTTATAAATTTGTAATTATTAGTAAACTATGTAAATTTCGAAGGTAATTACATGAAACATTAAAGAAGTATTGAAAGTAATGTTTTTGCTTCAGTTAAAAATCAAGTATCTAATAAATACAGTAAATATTATGAAAATCGTGATCATTTTTGACATTATTGTTCGCAAGTAGTAGTTGACTTTCCTGTTAATTATATTTTGTTAATATAATGCACTATATTTTGTAACAAAAATTATTGTATCTATTATTGTCCATTATATTTGATTACACTAACGAAAATGCTTTTCAAGTGTTTTCAACTAATTTAAACTTCCTGATCTAAAGTATAATCACAAAAAGAAAAAAATATATATACATAAAAAGGGACGAAATAAAATTTTTTCGGCAAGCCTAAACAATTGAGGAAAAAAAGAGAAATTTATGTGTAACAACTTTCCTTTTGTTTAAAAAATAACTGTGACCACTTGTGGGTGGGTGACCACTTGAATCAGTGTGCGTAGGGACCTAGGGTGTGCGGTATTGGTCCTTTATTAAACTGTAAAGTGCTCGACTTCGCGTGCAGTTCGTTGGGCTACCGAAGCAGGGGTGCCATCCCCTCTGCAGAGGATCAAAATTGTAATGACTTGTCTTCGGATCACTTTCAGGGATGTTTCTCAAACCATCGCCAATAGCCCATTGTACAACTTTAGTACAACGTAAATTAACTACAGCAACAGCAATTAAATTATCTTTCAAATGCAATAAAGTTCAAATTTTTTCCTTACACCTGCTATTTTGGAACAGGTATTTTTTTGCATGGGAACAGCTGGAACCTGTTATTTGAAAATGCCTGTTATTTCCCATCACTAGTCTGCTGACCAAGCTTTTCTCCAGAAAGAGATGAAATTACGGTAAAAAAAATGTCTTAAAAAGTCCTTATGCGCGTCTGTCCAAATGTTCCAAGGACATTCTTACTTGTTTGAATCACATGGCATGGAAGACTAATCAGCTTTCTTAGTGCATTTTCTACTCTTAGAGAGCTACAAGCAAGACTTATTTATTATGAGTCGCGACCATCATTTGTTCTTAGCATTTGCGGTTGTTTATGTGTTGAAATGGAATGGAAAAATGAATGAATCTGAAATGGAAAAATGAAAACATGATCAGCAGTATAACGAAGCTAAAAGGTAAATATGTCCCATCATTCGATCATAAGACTTTATAATATCTGTTCCCAAGGATCAAAATTCTTTTTTATTTTCCTTATATTTAATACTTTGATGTGATAGCTACTGTTTAAAATACATCCGAAATTACTGAAATTGAACATGAATTTAAATAACTCCACAAGTTTTATTTTGCTATCTCATTTTATAATAACACAGTATTTAGAGCAGACTGCTTGTGGGTGTGTGTATGACATAAGTAAAAGAAGCATACAAATTAATTCAATATCATATTTTTAAACTTCTCACAAAAATGCAGTAAAAAAAATAATTGTTGCAAGCAAATTAATATTAAGTAAGAACGAAACAAAAATGATATCGAAAGGGGCTGTTCGTTAGATTTCAATATGGGTTACGTTTTTTCTTTGATTAATTATTAATCATTAACAAATATTTGTCTTTTAAAACTTTTCATTCTATAATAAAATTATTTATTCTATAATTGTAATTATCTAAAATCATTGATATAAAGCTTTAGGGTGTTCTATTCATATATTGAATGCTCGTTTTGAGTGAATGTCTGTTTCACATCCACCCTCAACAGCAGAACTGATACTTCAAACCAGTATCCCCCATTCATTGTGACCATACTTTCTTTTCTCAGTGAGGTCAGTACCACATTTCATAAAAGGTACTGAATTGCCACATGCAAACCGATGTCTTTTTTTCCAAATTTCAGAAGGCCTTTTTTTTTCAAACTTCAAATTTTCAAAAAATGTTTTTTTTTTCTTTTCAAAATTGTAGGGAAAAAAAGTGTCTAAAAGAAGTCGTAAACCCATAGAATTGTGTCGGCTGTACAACAAACGTTATAAAATAAAGAACATATCTGGAAATTTTCTACAAAATCAACAATGTCAAGTATCTAAATGTCTTAATTTATTAAATTAAAATTTTATTTTAAATATCCTCAAGGCAGGTGTGTATATTTGGGACTGATGATTATAAGATCTAACACAAAACTGTGTGATCGTGGGTTCTATTCTAGCTGATGACAGTTTTTAAAAATTATTTTTAAATTCTGAACTAATTTAATAATTATTTAAACTAGAAGACTCCGCCCCATGTTCCTTTTTGGGTGATTCCACAGTATTGTGCATGTTGCGGACATGACATTTACAAAGTTTAATTACTCATAATTAAATAAAAAATTGAGCTAGGTAACTGGTATTTGTCTCATAAAATTCAGGAGACATGTCATCTATTAACCCAATGCATATTTAAAAATAAAAATGAATTTAAACAGCTTTAAAAAAAAATTGAAGCGTTGCGGACATGACGCAGAAAAAGACGGTTTTTAGAATGTTTTTCTACATTCACCAAAATCTCTGAATTTTATGAAATAAATTACAACTTTTTTTTAGGTAAGATTTCAATGTATATTTATATAAAAGAAATTACAAGAATTTTGAAGACATAAAATTAATTTAATTGCAAATTACCAAATTAAAAACAATATGTATGTTGCGGACATGACGTTGCAGACATGACAGAAAGTTTCTCATTATAAATAACCTTCTTAGATAATGTCATATATCATTGGAATATTATATATTTCTTTTGTTAAATAAAATATTGAGTAAATCAGGATTGTTAAATAATTTTTCTTTTAATATTTTAAATTTTTGAACTTTATAAAAAAAATTTTTATTATAAAATTAATTATTCTAAATTACTTTAGTTTAGAATTTAGTTAAAAGATGTGTAAAGAATCACATTACAATTTATTCATTATATTATTTATCTTTAAGGCAAGCTCTGAATTGTATGAAAAAAACCGTGCAGAATGATCAGGTGAAGGATCGCATGGCAAAGGGCATAAGTATGAGTCGATTAAAATTGTTTCAAATTGCGGTTTTTCCAAATAATTAAACTTGTTTATAGCTACGGGTTTAAAGTGGTGTTTAAGTGTAATATTTTTCTTGCTTGTAGAAATTATTTCGCCTGGCCACCAATAGTTATCAAACAATACGGCTATCCACTGGCCTTCTTCTAAAACTGTAACTGGTGTTAAAGCTTGTTGTTGTGAAGCTACGGCAAGATTTGCAGGCAGTTTAGTAAATATTTCAGCTAGGTGCAGAATTTGGGGACTAGAGAAAGGAGAATTTAAAGAAAATTCAACTGAATTAAGTGTTATAGGTGAGATGAAGTGCAATAATCTCGTATTTGAGATCGATTTGCAGAGATTATAACGTTCTTTCAACATTGATGCCTCATGATCGACAGTGTCTTTGCTTACATACATAATTTTTTATATTCCCATCTGAAATTTTACAAACCACTTCAAAAAAACGATTTTGTGTCAACGACAACTTCTCTGCCTTGCAATACAGCTCTCCAAACTACATTTTTGATAGTGCCACTTATTCCATCAACGGCACCTTTCCCATGAGCTGTTTCGAAGAATAACCAGTCCACATCAATGTTGAAATCTTCTTTGTGACAAGTCAAATTTGCAAACATTAATCGATTTTTGAATTGACTGGCAGCTCCATCAAACCAATAATGTACTTTTTTTTGTTCCATTAGATGAGATAAATTTTTTTATTAAAAACTTGCACGCTATCTTTATTGTGTGAATGGTCATCAGAGATAATGGCATAGGACTGATGGTTTTAAGAATTATTTCTACCATCCTTGAAATATGTAACACAAGTGTACACTGTGACGTGGTCTGACGACCAGTGTGCAATCTTGATTTCTCGATCGTGTTTCACCGTATAGTTCTCAGTAAAGTCAATATGCATTATGATTTCATTCCTTGAAAGATTTTCTTTTAAATGACGAAATTCAAAATGTTGTTTGTAAACATCATAGATGTGTCTTGCAAATGATTGCAGCTGATATCCTATTTCTTCTTTTGCGCTACCTAAATCAGTAACGATTTCTTTTTTAACTGTAAAACCTTGTTCATTTTGTTGCCACTGATGAAATTTGACGATGTTGTCTGAATTTTTTTCTCATAATTTTTCATCTAAATATTTTTCGACACTGCAATCTTGACAGGACCTGTCTATGCAGTCGATATGTTCATCATCAAAATTAAACACACTTTCTTTTGCAATTGTTTCCGAATTTTTCAGAAGATCAGGACGGAGAGCTCCGATTCCTGAAAAAATCATAGAAATGTTTTCGTGATATATATATACATACAGACTTCTTGGTCTTTCTTTCTAGGTGGAAGAACATACTTAGGACGAAGCTCATGAAATTAAGTTTTCCCAATATTTAAATCAGAATTTTCTTTCAAAAATAACTCATACGCTTCTCGAATGCTCATCACTAAATAACGCTTTTGATGTATTTCTCTTCCTTTAGGTGTCTTTATGGATATCACTTCCTTTTTTCCTGGGCACGTACGGCTGTCATCTCTAACAAAAAATTGTTTTACTTTTATTTCAGTTTCCGCTGGTAATTTATCACTCCTTGTTTTTCGAATATTAGTCAATTCTGTCTTCATCTTTCAATTTTGGTCTTCGCAGTCTGGAACTTTCTGCACTTGTTAATGACATTAGAAATTTTATAGTTTTACCAACTTAGTTTAGAATTCTATAATCTGTTTCAAGTTTCATAAATTTTAATTAATTATATAATAATCAAATAAATCAGCTAGTAAAAATTAAATCCTTTGAAAACTTTAACTTATAAATTTAATAGAAAAATTTAATTTAATAGAAAACATCTGCATATAAACAAGTGCGAAAACTAAATAATTTTGAAAATAATGTTCTATTTTAAACTATGTTCTATTCTAATTAATATTCTATTAACTGTTTTGTTGCCATTATTCCTAACATATTTTAGAGCAAATAAAAATGTTGCCGTAATTCAAATGTTTAAATTTAAAAAATATATATTTTTTAATAAATGTAGAATTTAGACATGTTTTAAACAAACTAATTGGTCAGTGTAATTGGTGATTAAGAAAATAAATGGCAACAAAGCAAATTTTATAAGTTTCATAGTTTGTGATAGGAATTTCAAGCTTAAATGCTAAATAAAAGTAAGCAAAATTGTATTTTGCAACTTGTCATGTCTGCAACGTTGCGGACATGACCAATTTGAAAATTCTTTAAAAAATATTAAATAAAAAAAATTTTAATTTTTTGAAAATCACAATTATGCAACACTGCAAATAGTCGAAAGAAATCCAATTTTTAAGAAAATAAATCTTTTAACTATTTTGTTTTAATAAAACTTTTCAAAAAAATCACTAAAAAGCAAAATTGTTCTATTATAAGTACCCTATATTTAAATACTGAAATTAAAAATAACGTTTTTACAGTCATTCATTATGCAAATCCAATATATCTGTTAAAATACCATGTTTAATTACAAATATTAAATGCTGCAACTGTAATTTTATTTTTTTCCTCTCTGTCATGTCCGCAACTTTTTGACCCAATTTTTTCACATTTTATGCAATTTAAAGAATTTGCATCATTATTTAAAAAAAACTAATTTAATATTCATAAAATACATTTAATGACCTTTAATTTGATATGTGGTTTGTTAAATTTATTGGAAAAAAAATTTTAAGCATACCAGGCTACAAATGGTGTGGAATCACCCTTTTCTCATTAACCCTAGTGGTTGATTCTTATTAATCATTGCAGACGATTTATTTCCATTCGAATTTTTTTCTACAAAAATTCCATTTACATTTTGAAGAGGACTAAATTTAGGCAAATCAATAAAATTGGCACCTCCCGCACAGTTATTACTCATTGAAGGTGGACTCATGGGATAGAGCATTCTCGTTCAAATGAGGTGCATCGAGTTTGAATCCCAGTGATGACTGGTCTATATGAATTATGCATCCAGCTTACACTGTCCATAATGCTGATGTGAACTGTCTGCAGTGGTAAATAGATCATGGGTTAGAGTCCCCTTGCTGTCAGACTAACCGTGGGAGGCTTTCATGTTTTACCTCTCCATGTAACTCAAATGCGGAGTAGTTCCATCAAAACGACCTCTACATAGGCAAAAATTTCATCCAATACTTGTTCCTGGAGTTCTCTTGACTTCTTGAAACAATTGGGTTCAATTACAAGGCTAAGGAGTTGAACATTAGTAGTCGTAAATTTGAAATTGGATGGGCTGTTTAATGACGGTTATGAAATAGACCACAATGGCCACAATGTCTTGGTTGGTAGAACTATGAACTCGTGTTCGTGAGAAAGGAAATTCGAATTCAGCAGGCTGAATAATACCTATGTATAAAATGGGAGCTGGTACACGTTGAATCTGTTTGGGTCACAAACTCCACCAAGTTATCATAACAATTCAATACCTCTGGGTACTGATCCAGGAGTTCCCTTGTCTTCTGGATTAGTGTTAAAATTACGAGGCTACGTAAACTCAAAATTGAGTCAGTTTTTCAAAGATGAAGGTAAAAAAAAAAAAGCTAATAATTAATAAAATTGTATTTTCTTGTATTCTTTCTAACTCCTTGCATATTTTTTACATACCTTCATAATTTCATGTTTTTAAGTCTTAAAGATTTTGAGCCGCAAAGCAAAATGTAACATAAAGAAAAAAAAATTGAGAAAAAAGTTGGCAATAGAACATTTAAAATTGCAAATAACATATACATAGATTCAAAATTTCTGATTAAAAAAAAAATTCAAGCGTTTCAAGCATTTTTTGGAGCAGAAGAATTAGTTAGGACAATTAGGCATAAATGACACATATAAAATAGTTAAAAACAATAATCTTGAAGATGCATTTCCAAACAATGACATTTCTTTTCTAATTTTTTTTGTCACTCTTAGTAACTAATTGTTGAAGCAAACGTTCATTCTCCAGACTTCAATTAATAAAAAATGTGTTATTAAGAAAGAGTATGACTCAAGAAAAATTGAGTCATTTTTCAATTATGAATAAGATGTCTATTATGAAAAGATGGATTGAATAAGATGTCTTACAGGAAATTTATTTTGATGATGTGATAGAAGACATAGCCTCTCAAAAAGCACAGAAAGTATTGTAACCCTAAATTTTCTCTAAATTTACTCATAAAGGGTCCCCAAATAATGACAGGCCCGGGGCCCCTGTAAACATACAAACGGCTCTTCTCCTTTTTTGGGGGAAGGGGGGCTTCTTGTGTTGCGCTTACAAGATTTTTTTTTTTTTTTTTTTTGTTCAGGTATCGAATACTGGAGTTAAGCCAATGGATTTTATTGTAAAGGATATTACAATTTTTTTAAAAAATTTTCAAATTGAATAATTTGAGTTTCAAATAATTCAATGAAAATTGAATTATTTGAAAGTGATTCAATGTTTAATAGTTTTAAATTTGGTTGTTTTCATTGTGAAGTTTAAGTTTCTTTTCTTATAATTTCAGCCATAGATCTTCATCTTCCAGAAAATCTATAAAGAAACTGTTTTCAAATGCAGAATCTCAGAGCTGATTTGATTTTTAGACAGGCTGATGGTTACTGTGCAAATGGAAATTCAAATTCATCCCTGTTCTGTGTGCCACACCATTAATAACTATTGCTAAAATTTTCATAAAGACTTTTATAAAATGATTTATGGATGCTTGGAAACTAATTTATTTAATAACAATTATGTATTTTTAACTTGTGTTTCAACAAAAGGTTATCAACGTTCATTTTAAACAATGAAGGTAATGTGCAATTGGATGAAATTTATTTTAAAGTGTGTTTTGTATTTAAATAAAATTTTTATGCTGTGAAATAGTTATGTTTATTAGAGATTTTTTGTTTTAATTACTGTAGTGAATTTTTTTTTAATAGTTGGTGCTTAAGTGTCATGAGAACAGTTGAATATATTTAAAATTTGGTTATTTTTACTCTTTCGATATGATATCAGAAGTAATTTTCCTTTAACGCTGATTTTAAAGTATATCTCAAACTCGTGAGAATTTTTCTTATCAACATTGTGTTTATTTTAATTTTGGAAATTTTCACATGATTATTCATTTGAAATCTGAGACAAAAAGTTTATGCTTTTTTAATATTTATCATGTTTAAAATAATATAATTGTAAAATAATTATAATCGTAAAAAGTTCTTCGACTTAGTTAAATAACATTTGCATTATGATAAAAATTCCTAATCAATTTAGAAAAGAACTTTCATCTGAAATGTCCTGTATTTTCTTTGTAAAAAAAGGTGTGGTTGCATCTTCTTCTTTTAAATAGTCCCATTCAAGATGTTTACCTATAATGTCATGTTTGTTCTTACTGTGAATGAATAATCTCTATTCAGCGAAATACAAACAATGGGATGGATGGATTGATTTTAAACAAGTATTTTGTGTTAGCAAGGGTTTTCAAAAAGCAACTAATGGTAGTCAAATTTTGATAATTAATACAAAAGGCAACTTATAGTAAGAACATATATTTTTTCATCTCATTCTTGTATGCAATGAAATGTTTGTGCACACTTAATTCTCATAAAATACAATATTTACTACTTTTTTTTTTGGTTTTCAGATTTAAATGATTCCTAAATTTTAAGTAAATAAAAGTGCACATTAAATTTAACTAATTATTGAATTGTTAAAAATTTATGATTTGCCAATGTAAAATTATATTTACATACGAAAAATTATCAGCAAAATTTTTTAATTAAAGTTCATAAAGAATTATTTTGTTTCACTCCCAGAAAATAATTCTATAGGTGCCTTTGGTTTTTTGTTTCAAGTGCTTTGTAAATAAAATTTCAGATTCTAAAAGGATAATGTATGTAAGTATTTTGCAATTTAATTTCAGTGAAAGAAGAAGTGAAAAACATTATGCAAATAAGTACTTTGAATATTTTTAAATTTTCTTTATTGTATCAATTTTTAAGTAAAATAACAATTTAAAAATTCGAGATACAATTTTATTTTAATATTTTGGTAAATGAATGACTTAGATATATTTAAAAGACAAAAAAAATTGAGGTACATTTTCCACTAAATTCAAATGTAGATTTAACTTTGCAATTATATAGTGTGGTTTTCTTAATTTCTGGAAAACATTAATCATTTTTAAAACACCATTTAAATGAAAGTGATAAATGCAGAATCATTTTGTTAAATTATTGAAAAAAAGCTCTAAAATTGTGAATTTTTATTTTAATAAAGAGAAATCTTTATTTAATAAAGATTAATAAATTTTTATTTACATAAATATTATGAAATAAAAATTTTCGAAATTTTAAAGGCAATATCTTACGAAATTTAAGTGCAATATTAGAAGATTATTGAGAGGGCAAGTGCTCCCTCCTAACATAATAACGATGACACCATAATGGCTATTCAAGCCAACTGAAAAAAATTATAATGCACACAAATTAAACTGTATAACTACAAATTAAAAATGTAAACTAAGATTAAAATCATTGATAGCTTACTGGTTAAAAATCAAAGGATTATTAGACATAAGTAATTTATAAATCTTTATTAGGAATTCATAATTTGTCACAATATAAGTTTAGAGTTCAAAACAAGGTGGAATTCTTTTAACGCTATGAAACTGAGTTTAACAAAATAAAGACTGTTACAAAAACTAAAAATTATCTTTGGAAATTATTCTGCAATGTTGATAAGAAATGACTGTAATTAATTAAAAAAAATAATTTGTAATTAAATAACTACAAGCTAAAATTATAAACTTACTTTAAAATCGTTAAGTTCTTTTAAAATTATATTAAAATAAGTTATAATTAACAAACATAATAATTTTAATAAAACTATTTATATAAAAGTGATAAATTTATAATTATTATTTTAAATTTTGATAAATTGTCTGATGTTATTAATTTTTAATTAATAAGGAATAACTTAGTGAAGTTTAAAATAGTCTGCAATTAAAAAAATTATACTGAAGAGCACGTATTTTGCGATTAAATAACTACAAACTAAAATTATAAACTTACTTTAAAATCGTTAAGTTATATTAAAATGTTGATATTATGTTAAAATAAGTTATAATTAAAAAACATAATAATTTTTATAAAACTATTTATGTAAAAGTGATAAATATAAAATTATTCTATTAAATTTTGATAAATTGTCTGATGTTATTATTTTTTAATTAACCAGGAATAACTTTGTGAAGTTTTAAAACAACTTTTAAAATATTCTGCAATTAAAAAAAATATACTGAGGGGCACGTATTTTACAATTAAATAACTACAAACTAAAATTATAAGCTTACTTTAAAATCGTTAGATTAAATTAAAATGTTGTTATTATCTTCTCCTAATAAGCTGCATTATAATCCACATCGGGAAGCTTGTTATCTCTAATCTTCCAGAATACTAATTGATGCCATTGCATTTAGAAAACTATTTTTTGATTATTCCGAAGGTTTCAAGCGAATGCAGTACGGACTAGCTCATTTCATTAAAGAACTGTTTGGCGATAAGCATCTTGAAGAAAAAAGATAAACATTGCCATGTGGAATCCACCGCGAAGAGCCTTCCTTTTTGCATGGGTTGGAGTTAAAATTTGGCAAGTAAGGGGCGATAAGGGATACTCCTGTAGCAACCCCCTCACATCGACTTATTTTGCTCCTCTGGTCACCCTCCCCTTATTTCTCTCACTTGCTGGTCACCCCTCCACCCAACTTTGAGTTTGACAGCTGAAGATTGATGAAGAATCACCCCTCTTGGGATGACTTTGCGTAGACAGCAAAATTAATACATCAGAATAATCTAAAATATAAACAATCAACGCCCCCTCCCCAGCGGGAATCGATAAAATTATCAAACGTTGACAGGCTGCGACGATAAAAATGTTTTATTATTGCTCCTCGAGTCACAAGACCCATGAACAAGTATATGACCTGCCGTCTCGATAGTTCGAGAGTCCACTACAATTGCGGACATATTGATTAAAGACACAAATGAAGCCTGATAATTATTTTAAAAATAATATAGTGAAAATCACGCCAAAATCGAAAAGTTTATTTTATAAGTCATGACATAATATTACGTTAAACATTTAAATATGCGCATAGTAAACAATATTATGATATTTACATAATATAAATTCTGAATAAACTCTCAACGTAAAATCACACTTTCATATGAAAGTAATTTTGAACATTTAGCTTTGAGCCACAATTTCAAATACGTGGAAACTCAGTATTTTTTCTGCAATGTGAAAACAGGTATGGAAAAACTAAAAATATGGACATTTATATCATATTTCTGGCTCTAAGGGAGTATAAAAAAGCTCAATACTTTTAACCGAAGTGCCTTGGCCATCATTTTGGCAAAATAAGTGATGAAATATAGTAAATGTGGTAATATTTGGTAATTGTGTAATTATACGTTATAGCATGGCATAAAAACAATTTATTCAGTTAAATTCACTTTTCGGCTTTGCATTTTTTACAAAATGTGTGGTACTAAGAGCTATAATTTTGAAAATCAGAATTTTTGGTAAACCGTTACCACATGAACGAAGAGAAATACCAAATGGATGATTTAAATATCGAATATTTTGGTTTTATTAACCGAAATTATGTTGTTTTTTTCAAACAGAAATGTTGTAAATTCAGTACGGTAAATTTAAAAAAAAATTTTTTTTCTTCGTGTGTTCAACAAAATGGTATTTTTGCCTTATGATTCGGTAAATGAATAATGATAATACTAAAACCTTTCTGAAACATTTACTACAGCTTCTGACAAAGGGGTTAAATGTGTTGCAATATTAGAATCAATGATAGAAAATTGATATTTTTTAACTCATCAAAAATTCGAGCACAGATTTTTTAAAATAACGTTGTTGCTTTTTTTAAAAATAGAAATGATATTATTCAGTACGGTAAATTTAATAGGGTTTTTTTTCTCCGTGTGCTTAACAGAATGGTATTTTTGTCTAATGATTCGGTAATTGAATAATAACTAAACTAAACTAAACTCAGCGGCATGACAGCCCATAGAGGGCCAAGGCCTACTGTGTCCATCTCAGTTTTCATGACCATTCGGCTCTGGGGTGCAGGAGCAGATGATCCGGTTAGGTGGTCAGCCGAACGCGAAACCCCAGTGTTTAGTTCCCAAGCATGCTTGGTACCCATTTATCGACCCACAGAAGGAATGAAAGGCTGAGTCAGCCTTGCCCAGCCCGAGGATCGAACGAGGGACCTGTGGCACGACAGCGCGAAGCTCTACCGCTCAGCCACCGGACGTAAATGATTAATAATAATACTAAAACTTATCTGAAACATTTACTACAGCTTCTGTCAAAGGGGTTACATTTGATGCAATATTAAAATCAATGATAATTAATTGAGTTTTTTTGATCCTCAAGAATTTGAACACAGTTTTTTTTAACAATCATACACTAATAAAAAGTATTGATTTTTGCGAATTTTTTATTTCAAATTCACTGCGCCCTGTTTCATAAAAACTGTACGTATATTTTATTTTTAACAATTTCAAACTTTTGAAAATTTTCTCACGTCTAGACGATTTCCCATCCTTTTATCTCGTCCAAAATTTCCTTTGATATGTTGAACGGATTCCATGTACGCCCTAGTTTTGCCAAAATACCATCGGTAAAGCCGAATAGTTATTGCAATGATAAATTTCACTGATACTATTACTTAAAGCTGAAACAAGCGGATTTCCGTCGAAGATGAATCACTAAGGCTATTTATTAACAATCATCTATCATTGTATTTTGAAACAGACTTCTAAAACATAAAATATTGTAATTTAGTATTGTTTTAAGGTTAAAATATTGAAATGAATAAGCTGCTGTCGTAAAGTTTCCTTTGGAGATTTGCTTCAATTAAATTTAAATAGTTGGGAATATTTTTCCGAATTTGATATTCCAGTAGAATGGGGGAAAATATTTAACATTGAATTGATGGTTTTTAAGTAAATGCGTTATAATAAGCAAGCCGTTTATGAATCAAAACATTCCGAATTCGTTTCTGAAAAAAATAATTATTAAATTCATTTCCAGAATAAAAAAATTGTTTTGGGTAGATTTAATGCAAAATTAAGTCTTGGTATCTGGGTTTGAAAACAAAGCTTATTTGTTTATACAGCATAACTTTCTTTAGTAGTTTCTAAGCTTTTAAAATTAATTCTGGATAGATTATATTTAAAATAAATTTTTATTTTCAGGTTTCGAAATCAACCTATATGTATAAAGCATATATATCCCTGATTTATTTTTTTTCAATCTGCGGAACATGTATTATGTATATGTACATCAGGAATATTGCTTACAGGTCATTCTTAATTTCTAATACGAATTTGTGACTTAGGAAAAATTATAACGATAACAGATTTAAATTCCTATCTAATATCTTAATTTTTTACCTAAACAGGTTGTGGAACTTGCGATGCAGATTTGTTCATCAGTAAAAAGCATGCTTGTTATTTATAATTTCCAATAATAATTATAAATTTGGTAATTTAACATTTATAAAATATGACTTAGATTCTACACCATTTTATTAGTTTACCATTGAGTTTTCAGAAAAAATAATTCTTTAGTTATTTAGCAAAGTACAGATACTGGTAAATTTTGAATAAAAACGGAAAATATTTTTTAGTTGTATTTGTTGTATTTAAGTTGTATGAAAGAGAGGCAAATTATTTTAGGAAAATTTTGCTACAGATTTAAGCTGTTAGGAAAGCATTAAAAAGTACTATTTAGGAGAAAATTGCAAACATTATTATGAATATTAAATGAATAAATTATTTTTTTGACAAGTTTTATATCCTAAACTTTGATTTGCTTGTAGGAAGAAAACTGTTTTATTGTAAGAATTCATTTTCATAAAATTAAATTTATAAAATTAAAAAATATTTGTATATAAAATTCAATAAGTGCTCAAGAACGTTAAATATGATGAGGATTAAAATTAAAAATAATAAAATTGTGCTTCAGTTATAACTATTAATACGTCGCGATTTTTTTCATAACGTTAGGCCAAACTGGCAAGTTCAATAATTTGAATAAAATATAATCATTTTTCAATATCTATGTCAAAGACTTCAGCTTATTCATGTACGTATACAGTGCTACAGTGCTCAAAAAATTGACAACTTTGAACTAATTTTAACCGAATGATCGGCTCAGTCCGACTGGATCAAGGGGGTGTTCACAAATATGCTAATTAGTTTGAGCAAATTATTTTATGTTACGAGATTAGACACAAAAATGTATTTTTTGGGATTTCGTACGATGTCAGTTTTTTGATCTCTAAAGTATAATAGGTACCCTCAATCTTGGATATGTGGCTCAATCTTGGATATTTTGGACATGAGTGCGGACTAAAGCTTGAACCCTTTTTATGTTAATTTTATTAGTTGTGTATTTCGCCATATTTAGAGAACTATTTAAGTTAATTAAAAAAACTTTTGTACACAATTATAAAATTCATTTATCCGGATATTATTTCATGCAAAAAAACTTTCAGTATTTTTTTAATATTTTTTGTAAGGAACGTCGTAACAATTTTGAATAAAAAGGCATATTTTTGAAAAAAAAAGTCCTTTTAGACAGCAATTTTTTGAATCCATTTTTCACTTTACACAGTTTAAGATTAATTTACGATATAATTTGCTCTTGTCTTATTAAAGAAACATTTTTAAGTTTTGCTTGATTTGAAATAAAATGCTTTGACTTTTAGAAATAAACATAAAAGTAAATTAAACTTCTTTTTTTCTAACATGAAGTTTAAAGAAACGAACTTTTACTCATTCAATAAATATTTTCAGAGCTTTAACTATTAATTACAACCACAAACACATTGTATTGTGATATTATTTCAGGCGGCATTGTATTTTCAAGAGAATTTTCTTACAAGGTTCTTAAACAAGTAAATGTTAAAGATTAAAAGGCACATCATCTATAGATTTTGGGTCTGTTGACATTATGACACCTTTTTAATAAATAGCTAAATTTTTACTCATTAAAATACTTTTCACTCTAATTAAAATGTATTTGTACTAAAAGTGTTTTATTGTAATTATTCTATTTGAAATTAGGACTCAAAAATAAAGTTGGCACCAACATTGTGCCGTTTTTGGAAACCCTAACATTATGGTAATAGAATCATACTTTATTGATCATAGACATGCAGCAGATGAACATATTTATACTTTTAATTGTAAGGGAATCAAAAAAAATATTTTTGTTATCAAAAAGTGAGACAAATTTCAACTATGTTTTTCAGCCATATTATTTCTTACAAAACATAGAAATAAAACCTTTATTTTCATTATATGCAAAAACATGTAATCCGAATATTTTGCAATATTTTCAACAAACATCTTAATAAGAAATGTAAGCGTAAAACAAGCAATTTAAGATATTGATTGCAAAAAAAATGTTTTGAAATTCTAGATTCGAAGAACTTTAGTTTGGAAGTATTTCTTTCTTTTTTTTAGAAAAAAAGCGTGTCATATTTCATAATGTCAAGAAACTCTGAAAGTCAGCTCAAGTTTCAAGAAGAGAAAATAAGGAAACTTTAGATTTTATTGTGAGCTTTGCAGAAAGGTAGCTTTATAATAGAGCACTTTTAAGAAAAAAAAATAATTTAAAAAAAGTGTTAGCCTTAATCTTTATACAAGTCTTGGTATTTTCCTTGATAAAAAAATATGTATTTTTTAATGCATCTGAGTTTCTTGGGTTATTTTGGAAACGTAAAAAATGTAATTGCTAAAGTGTTTGTATTAAAATTTTAATTAAGTTACAGAGTCTCATGTAGAGGATAGTTTTTCACGTATATATTTATTTTTTCTTTAAAATATTAAGTCTTAAAAGTTGATAGTGAAAAATAATGAATTAAATTAAAACAAAATTAAAAAATAAATATTTATTTTACAATAGTTTATATTTAAGAATAAATTAAATTCATGTCTTTCAAAATCTTGAAACTATTGTAGGAAATACTGAGAGCAAAAATTTTATGTATTGATTGATTTTTTTTCTTTTCTTTTTTTGCATTTTAAACTCATACATTACAAAACTACAATCGTAAGATAACTCCACACATGTATACTTAATTTTTTACGAATCTTTACTGACAATTTAGTTACGAAAAATCTTAAAAGAATTTTTATAACTTTTGTCGAAATGAATATTTGCGTTTCAGAGATTCAACGGTCTTTAGAAATTTGTTATGTTAATTATATATTAGCATGTGTTGTAATTTTTAGAAAGAATTTCGACAAATAGTTATATTTTGTTATATAAATTACATTTACTTGGATCATGCAATATTCTACATATTTAAAAAAAAACTTTGATTGGGAAGTTAGGATAAGTAGTTATAAATAGTGGAAGTTAGTGCAAACGTAATATTGTTTATAGTTATCACGTACAAATTTCTATTGTTATACTTAAAAATACTTACTGTATTTTTCAATAGCCGACAGGAAAAAAAACTATAAAACATTGCTTTCATTTTATTTCGAACGCATATAAGAGTATTTATACGGGTGTCTGTTATTTTTTGTCTATAGACTAGCAAATTACATAACTAACTACCATGTTAGTTATTTTGAAAAAATATTATAGTTTTTCTACCGTAGTTCCATATATTGATGAGTTTTGAAACTAATATTTATTCCTAGATGGGAATAATAAATTGATTTCTCTAACAGGAAACAGCGAAAAGCTTATTTATGCCCATTTTTGCTTCCTTTAATTTAAATTTTTAAATTGTTGGCTACTGTGTATAAAACCAGGTATAATTGACATCATGGAATATTCAGAGCAGGTTGAAGTTTGATTGTTTATTGGTTTTTAAACCATAGTTAGTGATTCTTAAAACAAATTTTCATTTTATTAACAGGTTTTTATCTTATTATTTAATTACAGATTTATTGATAGATTGTTTACTAACATTCAAGAAAAAAATAAAAATAGTTTATTTAAATGTACTATACTATATTACTTTTATTAGGTTCCAAAATTTATTATAATATATATAAAAAAAATATTTCATTGAAATATGCTTCTACGACTTTTACGAAAAAAAAAAAAAAAACTTTGGTTGGAAAGTTTTCCAACAGAAAGTGATTACACCCATTGGATAATAGATGTCTTCAAATTCTTTAAAGCTTCCAGACAACAAAATATAGTGAATACAGCTCGTCACACTGTAGATGAAAAATATTTATTTAAATGGTGCGTATACGCACCATTCAACGAAAATAGGTTAAATAAAAGATCCCTATGAGATGACACTACTGTTTAGGTGAATGTGTAGAGTAATGCATATTGAAATAGTGGATGCTATTTTTTTCCTGCTAAAGGTTATCACTTTTTTGTGGTCCATTAGCGTAATTAATGTTATTAATGATGCTGTTTGAACTGTAGACTTTAAATACGTTATCTATTTTAAACAAGAAAATATATTCTAGGTAAGGGACATATATTTTTTTTCATGTTAAATAAATAAATAACGTTTCAAATAAATTCAAAAACTCTCAACATAGCTTATAAAAACGCAGCGTTTAAATCTTCCGAAATTTTTTTTGTCGGAAATTAGCCAATTAATTGCTTTCCATAAGCACTAAAATTAATCTAATTCAATTACTTAATCACTGCTATGGTTAAGTTATGCGTAAAGTTTGATTTAAGATGAATAGCAATTAAATAACCACTTATCACATAGTCTTAAAATTTAATAAATGCAATGAATACTTAAAATTTTGCTTTCTGTCATAATTTAGTGTGATTTAAATTTTACAGTATGTAAAAATATGTCGATTTGACTTATGTTAATTGGAAAGGATAATATTGCTTAATATGTATTCCTCTTAAAGCTGCATTATTGCTTAAAATACATATCAAAACATATAAAAACGACATTTAAACCTAAGTAGCATATACATTTAAAAACAAACAAAAGAAAAGGAAGTATAAAATCTTCCATTCTGTAAAACTTAAATTTAATGTTCTAGACGTATGTTAATTGGAAATTTTGGTATTGTCTTAATTACTTCCTTGTTAAAAGTTACATTTACATAAATCAAATCGGTCAAAAGACATTTTGAAGGGACTTTTGCTTTCCAACTAATGAGATATGTTAGATTGTCTAAAGATTGATTGTTTTCCTAATGAATTTTCGAAGATGTAGGAATCAGGCAAACGGGGAATTCTACTTAATTTTAGCTTGGGAGGGTTGCCTTTTACGAACGATGATTGGTGTGAACGGAAATGAATTATGTTCAGAACTATTCATTAGTTTCGATATTTCTCTGTTTGAAAATCCAGTTTCAAATTTATGGATTAGAATTCTTCGAGTGAATTAAATAATGCAATGAGCTAATTCTGAAAATAAAAATTTTCCTAGTTCATTAAGATATTGTCTTATAGTAAAACATTTTATGTTTTGTAAAAATAGTTAAACACTCGTGTTTTTTAGCAAGAGAGAGAAATGCTTCACCTTTCTCAAGAATTAACGTTTCGTCAAAACTTCATTTAAGAACATTTTAACTAAATTAAGTGTTAATTAGCTAAATTTGCTTTTTAAGGATATGAAATCAAGTTACTAAGTTAGAATCATAAAATTAAATTAAGCAAAAATTGGCAATATCGTTGCATCGTAATTAATTCCTTTTGAGAAAGCCATTTATTTTAATTTTAAAGGACTTTTAGCAAAGATTGATATGATCTGTTGTTGTTGCTGCTTATCCTCTCTGTCTGACGGAGAGTTCGAGATCCACGAGTTCGTTGACTGAAAGGAAGTCGAAGACAAGGAGAGGATTGCTATAGAGATCTTCCTTGGAGAGTCTCATGCAATCCAAGAGTGCAGCATCCATATCAAAAGTCAACGAAGTCATTGGTGAGGGAATGTGCAGCTTCAGTTAGTCCAAGGACCGGAGTACCAGTAAGTAGAAGTCTGTCTTGTCTTCTTCGTCTACTGATATTTAGCTGGGCATAATGGAATGACCTTCACGCCTTGTGTGGCCCTACCAGGAGTTAACTCTCGACGTACTTCATCCATTCCTTCCAGGGTCACCCTAAGGCCACGATGAGGCAAACAGTAGGATTTGAGGAGGGTGAAATTATCTTTTACATCCATTAAACTATTCAAGTTTATCTCTAAAAGAATACAGGAAATTAAAATAATGATACTATATTTAATCCATTTCAGAGAATATTAAAAACCATCAATATCTAAATGAGATACTTACATTAGTATATTTGTATATTTCGTAAACTATATTAGTATAGTAGATATCTTATACTGTATTACCCGTTTCTTATTATGTATTTCTACAATACCAGCAGTGCCTATTTAGACCATTAATTTACCCTTAGTGTCTATATTGCTTTGATAATTTTTATGACCTCGGAAAACAAAAACAGAGAGAAATATTTTACTTTATTGGGTAATTAAAAAAGGTATTGTAGATTATATATGATTTTTATATTTTTATCGTAAGAATTAACTTTAATTAAGGAAGTAATGCCAAATAATTTTTTGACAGCTTTGCAGAATATTTCAAACAATAAAGAGCAGTACGTAAATGAAATAGCTATAATCAATAGTTTGAGTACCAGTTATTCAATTTGAATTTGAATTTTTTTTTTAAAAATACAAACTTAATTAGGAACCTATACTGAACACAAATTCATGGGATTAAATATGTTATTATTCCTAGAAGACGTTTAGAAAACCACGTTACTTTCCTCAAAATCTTAAAGGAATGATAATCTTCTGTGAGAACAAGACTCAAAGGCATTAAAAAGCCATCAGCCATAAAAAAAACTGTCTTGATGACCTACTCAATTCGGAAGATATGTAATCTTTATATTGAAGAATATAAAAGTATGGCTGAAACTTTTATTTTATCAGAAAATGTGAAAGTCAACATTGTACAGAAATGATTGATATTGTACAGGTTAATGAATGAAGTTTTCTCGCAGAGCTGTTAACAATCGGTTAATATAATATCCTAAAAAATGCTATTATTCAAAAAGAAGCTAAATTCCAAATCGTTTAATTATGACATATTTACGATTCAAAAATAAATAAATTGATCATTTAGAAAATACTTAAAATGAATTTTTAGAAACCTTGTCAAAATACATTGTATTATTGGATGTCACAAATAGAATATTGCAAAAAAAATCACTATTGAAAACTTGCGAATCACTCACTGTGTAGGAAGGCGCAACAAAATAGAATTGGTTAGAGTTACAATTTGTTCATGTTTAGGTGTTTTTAATATTATTTTTCAGCCCATCTCTGTTTCTTTATACAATCAAACATGTCTTGTTGTTTATTACATCCGAAGAATGCCCAGAATAAGAAATCAATACATTTATTAAAAGCATGGAGAATATATTTTTACCTCTTCTGTAGATATGTTAATACTAGCTGAATACCTGTTTATTTTTACAGCAGAAACATTAGTAAATTATTAATAAATAAATATTAATCAACACTACTAAATCATTCTTAAAACTCAAAAACATATACTGGCACAAACAATTAAGGTAAACATATTATTTTTTTTATAAATTGTAATAGTTATTAGTTATATGCTCTCAGAATAAGCAAAACGTGTTTTTATAAGTTCATCTAATTTCGTGCTCAAATTCAAGTTTTCAATTTTCGCTTTTACATATCAATTTCCGAAGAAAAACACATTTCCACAGATGGATCTGGATACCAATAGTAGTATATTTAGTGCTAAAGAACTAATTATCATGATAGCAGGAGTACACATTACAAAAATTAACCAAGGAACATTGGCGTCATTAGTAATTAGGCTATATGTTCTCCCTAGATGAATAATTGCATTTTCTCCATTAATTTCGCATTTTAATGCAAAGTATTTTCTATTTCATTTTGTACTAATTGTTAAAATTAATTAAATGTAATTCTCCAAAATAATTCGTTACGACACTAACAGTTTTATAATCATTGTTGGGGAATGAAATAATAACAATTTCATTTCGAATGGTGTAAAAAATACTAAAAATATTATTGAAATTCACTATTAAATTTGGTATTAAATACATCTGATATTGCTGATATAAGTTTAAAATGAGTAGTGATGTAATAGAGTTTTTATTGGCTTCTGAAACGGATAAGTACTCTAATATCAACATCCTACACATTCAAGGCACCGAATGTACAAATGCGGATAGGCTATGAAAATAGTCTAAAGCAGCTTCTAACGTTAAAAACTTGCGAGGCATCTCTAGATGGTAGTCTATACCCAATAATAATTGTAAAACACTAAACAGATGAAAACTATTTCATTCAGAGTCTAATAATACTCTAAAAACACAATCGTTGATACGTATGAAACTCGGTAAAAGAAACAGATCGCAACTTCGTCGAGTCGTGAAATGAAATGATGAAATGAGACCGCTCATCGAAAGTCCCGTGTCTTTACCTCCCCCTGAGTCAAGTGGTACATTTCTAAGGAATGTGAAACACATATGCAAATCTTAAAAATTGAATAGGGTAGAAGACAAGCAGATTTCCAACTGAGAAACTGTGATTGACTAACAATAGAGCGAACGAATTACACAGAATAAGGGTGTGAAAGGCAAGCTGATAACAGATGTCCATTGAACACGTGAATGAAAGAACCAAGACCCTGTCCACAACAAAAAACAGGGGGGGGGCTTGTGGACAGGTGTTGTTTGCTTTCACGAAATAATTGTGAAAGAAAGAATAGAATCGCACTCAAATTTTGGGAGTTACGAAAAACCCCCTCAAATACTATACTCCAAACGCCGATGTTCCCAAATGGGAACATTTTAATTTTTACGGTAATAACTCCCTAGAAATAATAATTGGACATATTTTGATGCGTTAAAACGAACTATATGTCCCCTGGCTACTAAATAACACCAATAAAAAAATGTTTCTGTTACTTTTTTTTAAAATTAGAGACTGAAAAACTTAAGAAAATTCTAAGTTCAGAAATTCTGTAAATTTGGCCTTAAATGTATAAAAAAATTTCATGATTTTCCAAAAATTAAGAGCATCTAAAATAAATTAATACTGTTCTGTGTCATTTCAGAAAATATGACAAATGTAAACAAATAATTAGGTTAGTAAAAAAATTCACAGAAAAATGTTCCCATTTGGGAACATCGGCAGGTAAAAGGTTAAGCGTTGTTTATTCCGACGTGGCTTCATAATATAATATTTACTATGAACTGAGTTATAATCTCAAACCACAATGGGAAAAAATGGTGAACCAAACTACCGAAATATGGTAAATTTACCTTCTTTCTGACTTTATGAGAACAACAAAAAGGTCGGTAATTTTTACCAAAGTGCTTTGTGATTTAGGAAAAAGTATTAGTAAAATATTATTTTATAATGTGTGTTAAAATTCGGTAAATGTGGTAAAATTGGTAATTTTATCGTGATATCTTAGAACATAGCATAAAAACCATTTCCATTTCTTCGGTTAAATTTATAGTTCAGTTTAGTTTTCTTTAAATGTGGAATAATACGAACTATAATTTTGAAAGTCAGAATTCTTTCTATACCGTTACCATATATGAACGGAAGAATAACTATATGAATGGCTTTAATGTATTTTTCTTTTAATACCAGAAGAGTAATTTTTTTATCAGAGATATCTTTACTATTTATTGCTTCAATTTTACCAGAATTTGCAATAAATGTGGACTATAAATTCATAATACATTTAATTATGATGTTCTACTAACTATACTATAGTTTTTCCATGGCTCAATATAAAACTTCAATTCTTTTTTATTGGTTCTTTTTAAGTTTATAGAGACAAGCTTCAATATCCAAGTATCAATTAAAGAAAGATATGGTTTCATATACCTTTCAAGATAAGAATCAGGTGGCATCATCACCATAGATTCTGAAATTACTAATTTTAAATCGACTTATGAAATCTACCAAATGAAACAAAAAAAATTATTCATTAGAACATGCGATAAACATAATTTTTGACAGATTAGAGGAACACGACAGTAAATAACCTTATTATAAAATATTTACCAAATCTTACGGAAAATTCATTTTTAGGGATATAGCACATGAACCCAGGGTCGGAGATTGTCTTGAAGTTCAAAGGTTCACTCTATGTTCGAATCTATGCACATGGCGTAAGAAGGGACCACCCTGAATAACTTCGGATCTAATGATCAGATCTGCACATTCTACTGTGTTACTTTACATGGCAAAATACAAAATTTAAGCAAAATCGGGTGAATAGATTCTCAGACACCGAATTTTAAATTTCTGACTTTTTTGACATTCAATTTCTCAGGAATTATTCAACCTGCTTCTTACTGATTTTGTATTTTGTCATTTAAAATCATATTCTGCAAATGATGAAGAAATTGCATATCTTAAAATTCAGTGTAGAAATAGAAATGTGATACAGTAGAAATGTGTAAAGTAAAACCCAATACCAAGTAATAAGCAAACATTTGATAAAACAGTGTTTTGCAGACTTGACTGTGATATAAGAATCAGTAAGTTGTAAAATAAGCTGAGCAAAGTAATATGCTTCATCTCTTTAGATGGTAGATTATCAGAAAAATAAAGATAGTTAGTTGTCAAAAGATTAAAACCACAATTCCAAATTTTAAGGTGATTGAATGATGGTCGATTAAATTAAGCAAATACTTAACATACTTAACAAATTGTGCATGTTTAACAAATTATATTTAAACTAATAAACTTCATAAAAAGTTCTTAAATTTTATACTTTAATATAATTGAAATAATAACAGTGAGAGTGAGACTCAAAAAACATGTGTAAACTATACGAATTTCAAGAAATAAGACTCTAAAAGAGTTTTCAAAGTACCATCCTTACCGAAACAAAAATATAAAGAGCAATTCTTTACTAAAATATTGCAAATTAAACTTTATTCAGTAGAAATGCGTAAAGTAAAATCAAATGTCGAGTAATAATCAGTCATTTGATAAAACAGTCATAGGTTTCTTTCTGTTGTAAGACATACTAAGCTAAGTAATATACTTTATCTTATTAAATTGTGATATGTGGAAAAGTAATTTTCTGTAGAAACCTCGTCTTTTTCAAATAAGGTCATTTGGTTATCAAGATATTTAAACTGCAAGTCCAAAATTTAAAGGGATTGCACGATGGCCATGCAAATGAAGCGAATTTGTGCATGTTAGACAAATTCCAGAAATACATACCCATTATAATAGTCACTTTTAACCGACTTAAAATATACAGCATTATCACGAAATACATTTGGAGAGCATTTTGGTTAGCATTTGTTTACCAGCAGATCTTGTTCTAAAAATTGATTTTCTGTTCCAAGTAAACATTCAGTAAATATATTATTCTTAATTAACTTTTCCTCTAAATGTTTGCTGCTTGTATTACTCAGAAGATGCATAAAGTCTAGTATTCTAAATTAAATTAAGGAAATATATATAGGAACTGCAAGTTTTACAAGCCAACGAGAGCACAGGTAGAGTGGGAATTTCTCGAATAAATTTGAATGCTTTGAAAGATTTGAAACTCTCCTGTAATGTCCTATAAATATAATTTGAACTGAAATGCATCAGGAAAGGAATCTGAGTTTGAATAAACTTTAAACAAATATGGTATTAGAAAATTAGATTTTCCTTAAAATATAACATTTACATTATAGTAGTTAGATTTTAATCATTAGCTAAATCATTTCACTCCTACTTATAATTATGTATGCCTAAAAAATGTTTGTACAACGAAATTAATAAACCTTCATAGTAAGTTGTTTATGTTCACAAGGGAACAAAGTTAATTACGCTAAGTGGGATACAAATGAAAAATACTAAAAATTGTTCTAAGTAAATTGTTCAGAAAAAAACTGCGGCATCTTATGTTGATTGTATTTCTTATTTCATTAAATATATTCTTATAGTCGAATTATAGAATAAAAATCGATTTTTTTTCCCTTTTTGTCACTATTGCCGAGTGATTGAAAAACACAACGACAATATTTCGCAATAGAATTCGAGAAAAATCTTTCTACTGCTAATTCTATGAACGTTTAAATTGAATAAAAAAAAACTAATGAAATAAAATTTATTTCTGAAGGAAAAAAAATCAATATTTAGCTTAATTATAGGCTGATTATGTTTACTGTATTTCTTATTTCATTATATACATTCTTATAGTCGAATTTTAGAATAAACATCGATTTCTTTCCTTTTTGTCACTATTGCCGAGTAATTGAAAAATACAACGTCAATAATTTGCAATAGAATTCGAGAAAAATCTTTCTATTGCTTATGCTATGAACGTTTAAATTGAATATAAAAAAACTAATGAAATAAAATTTATTTTTGAAGGAAAAAAAATTCAATATTTAGCTTATTAAAAGGCTGATTATGTTTACTGTATTTCTTATTTCATTATATATATTCTTATAGTCGAATTATAGAATAAAAATTGATTTCTTTCCTTTTTGCCACTGTTGCCGCGTGATTGAAAAACACAACGTCTATATTTCGCAGTAGAATTCGAGAAAAATCTTTCTGTTGCTAATGCTATGAACGTTTAAATTGAATATAAAAAAAAACTACGGAAATAAAATTTATTTTTGAAGAAAAAAATGCAATATTTAGCTTATTAAAAGGCTGTTTATTATTTAAATATCCAATATTATTATTTGAAATACTTCATTTTTTTTATGTATTTTCATATTGCTAACTTTGACATATGTATACATAATGTTTGGCGTATTATTTTAAAGGAAAAAGAAAAAAAAATACTTTCAAGTTATTTTTCATAATAAAGAATGAAAGTTTATAAAAAATAAAGTAAAACATCTGTATAATTCTTCTATATTTTATTCATTAAACTGATTTAATTTTTTATTCACTATTGGCAAAGAAAATAACTAAGTGAAAATTCAAGTCATAAACTCAATTATGGGGCTCATTTTAACATTTCACATTTCTTAGCTTTCACATTTTGTGCGTCGTCCTTTTTACTTCGTGTAGCGGAATCAGCCAGAAATATTTTCCCATTCTTTCTTGAACTACTACTTTTTGGAAGCAACTTCAATCGCTCTTAGGGTTCTGTAGCTTGTTACAAAGGATACTTTTTTTATCTAAAGAGATCGATTTTTTGATAGTTTCAGTGATTTTTATATCTAGTCATCAACTGCTCACATACACACATCTATTTTGATGACACAGTGAGCTGTTTTAGTATCTTCTAAATTGGGAGTGGCCTTTAAACTAGCAGTAGTATATATTTTGATTAAAGGATTCTATCATCACGCATGCTAAGGCAATTTAATAAAAAATAAGCATATCATTGAGTTTATATTTGTATTGTGAAGTGCATTTGTATTGTGTATTGTATGTTAAATAATTGAAAACAGAAAACATTTTTATTCATTTGTAATTTTTAAACTTCCCTTAACCAAAAGTATTTCTAATGCGCTAAGTACTACAGTTAAAGATGGAATGAAACCTAATTATTTTTGCGTGGATTACGCAGATCTAAGATAATTTTTGAAAAGTTTAACAAAATAAGAAAAAAAAATAAGGAGATATGTGTGCAATTATAAAATTACCCATAATTAAAAATGCCTTTAAAATTCAGAAAAAAGTAAAACTGTATCTATGTTAAGGTACTTTTTTCATAGTTTTAGACAATATTTAAAGTCCTGAAAAAAATTTTGATTTGAAGTAAAGTTTCAAAAAATTGAAAATATTTTTTTTGTTCTTCGTAGCTTAAAAAAAATTGTTTCATTGTTTTTAAATGTATTTAATTACATGTTTAATCATTATCAATTATTATTTCCTTTTAAAACATTATGCTCTAAGTCTTTTACTTACATGTAATTGAAAAAAAAATGGAATATTTAGCATTTACCGAACATTTATTTAGCGGTATTCATCATTTACCATTGAATATTTAGAATTTTAGCATTACCAAAGTAAGCCCCTTTGAAAAACTAAACAAATATACATACGAGATAAAACCCATATATAACAAATATAATTGATAAGTTCAAATTTAAATAAATTTAAATGCATTTTAAGATTTTCAGAGATGGAAGAGAAAATAAATATGCTCATTATTATAATGGAGCAAATTTATCATAAAATTGAAGTCTTATATCTATTGTATTCTACCGAAGAATTCTTTTAATGAGCAACAAACAGCATAACATACTTAAAAAATGACAAACATATTTATAGAATTACCAATATTCACTCATCTTTCTCAACTTTCAAACTTTTTTTGCAAATTTAAACTTCGTATAAGGCAATTTCTGCAAAATTATTTTTCTTCCTATTTTTGAAAGTAGAATAAAAGTAGTGCTTATTTTATTTCTTTCATTTCCGGTTTCTTAAGGCAATCATTATTTTCTCGTTTCCTTTAAAGATCAGGTTGCAAGAAATACTAAGGAGCTTATAAAATGATCACTTCTATGCTAAGAGAAATTCAATACAAAAATACTTATAAAAATATTTTTCCCCTGCTCAACTAGAATATTAAAGCGAATTTAGCACCTTTTTAGATATTTAACACCTTTTTAGCAATGTTTAAGGTGGAAAAAAAAACATACATTTTGAAAATTAGCTCACATTTCTAAATGATTTTAAATCTATTCTGAGACAAAAACTTTAACCTAAAATGTTTAAAAATTTATTTATTTTTAAACATAAATATCAACATTATATAAAAATGAAATATTATAGAAAAATGAAATATTATAGAAAAATGAAATATTATAGAAAAATGAAATATTATAGAAAAATGAAATATTGTAGAAAAATGAAATATTATTGAAAAATGAAATATTTTAGAAAATTACTTAGATAAATAAAATACTTAGATAAATAAAATACTGCATTTCTGTAGAGATACTGTATTTTTGACAGTATTGGAAGTTACCCTTTTGATTTTACACATTTGAAGTCCTGTGTTTTCTAAAAAAGTTCGTTTATTGAATCTATATATTCGTGCAATAAGAACTAAATTTCCAAATGGCTTCAATAATAAAATTAAATATGGACTCAAAAAAAAAAGAAAACTAATAAATTATTAAAATTTAGAGCTTTACTAAGAACTTGAATATTTTTACATGCTATGTTAGAAAATGGAAATAGATAATTGCTAGATTGGCCTGATGCACATAATTTGGATCTGTGAACTGTAACTATACTGAGCTATCACAAGCTTACACTTTTATTTTTATTTCTATATGCCTTAAAAATAGATTAAACCTTAACTTACCTTATAGAGAATACCATTTTATCTACCTAAAACAATTATTGAAAACTTTGATGAGTTTATAAGAAGTCGTCGATAACCTTTTCATAATCGGCATTTCTGGAAATTTGACATAAAATAGTCTCCACTGGAAAGCCGTGTTTAAGATTAGATAGTTATTTCAAAAATGGACGAGACTATTTCAGAAAATGGAAATGGTTATTTGGAAAATGGACATAGTTATTTAGAAAATGGGCATAGCACTTGATGCTGTTTTTCAAACTTCTCGCATCAAACTTATTCTTTTTTTAGAACATCAATCTTTTGCCTCAACACTTTCCCTCTAACACTAACTAATGCTCAATACTTTCCCTCATATTTTTTTAACAAAAAATTTATCTTTTTTTTTAAATATTAGAAGTCAACAAATCTTTTACAAGATTTCCATGGGTCCTATATCTTTAAGTGCACTGGATACGAAAATATGACTCAAACTTACATGTACCTGACTCTAGTAGATGTACGAAACTTACATGTACCTGACCTAGCAATGTACCTGAGTGTGAAATCTGGAAATTTGCTCTGCAATGATTAGGTATAATATTTAAACTGTAAGGAAATGTTCAATTTATCGTTTAGATGTTAAATTTGGGATGAGCATTTATAAGGAATCACTATCCATTTTCTTACAAACGCATTTAGGTTTGTGTCCACTTTTTCAAACACGCATTTTGAGCTATATTTATTTTCGTAAATGCACATTTTGAAACAGTGTTTACTTTTTAACATGCATTTTGATGTGTACTCACTTTCTCAATCCCGCATTTCGAGTTATGTTAATTTTTTTATTTACGCATTTCGAATTGTATTTATTTTCTTAGACACACATTTTGAGCTCTGTTCATTTTTTTAAATATCCTTTTGGAACAATGTCCGTTTTCTTAGTCAGACAAGCTGTGTCATTTTTCCAAAAAAAGCATTTTGCATTGTGTTCACTTTCTTCAGCACGCATTTTGAGCTATGTCTCTTTACTTAAATGCGCATTACGGAACAGTGTTCACTCTCTTAACACGTATTTTAGGTGTGTTCCCTTTTTTGGTCACGCATTTTAAGCTGTGTTTACTTTCTTCAAGACGCATTTTGAGCTTTCCCCACTTTCTTAAATACATTTGAGCTTCGTTAATTTTCTAAACACGTATTTTTATTTGAGTCAATTTTTAAACACTTATTTTAAGATGTGTCTAACAAAATAAACTAGCCGAAAAAATATATTCTACCTTGATAGTTCGCTTCGTATATTCGCCAAGGCTCATTACGAAAGCGTTTTGATTCAGAATCAGACAAAAATGGTAAAACTCTTTCAAATATTCTAATAAAAGGCAATAATTTAATTATGTTTTCCCAATTGCCTTCGAAGTATTTGTTTAAATATTCCAAGTCAATTTTCATTTTGCATTCTTTGTTACATGGAGTAACTCCAAATCCTTCATGGCTTCAATCCAAATTGTTGTTTCAAAGATCACCGTTCGAATTTTTTTTCTGATTGTAATTTGACTGGAAAGCAATTTTTAACAAAGATAATTCATATGAAAACAGAATGATTTTTTATTTCCTTTTATCTATAGTCTTCGTCATTTTGATTATCTTAAAATGTTTATCATGCAACATAATAATAACCTATTATTTTAACAGCCTCTAAGTGTTTTCTTGATCAGTTAAAAAACCACAAATATTGATGGCTAATGATTGAGTTTTGAATTATGTATTTACCCATTACAAAAAGCAGTTTATTTTTCTGAAATGTTTTAAATCCTGCAAATCACAAAGAGATATTTCAAAATTGAGGTCATCAACAGTAATAATTCAAATTATATTTTCGGTGTCTTTATTTATTTTTCAAATCATGTCACTGATTTGCCAAATCAATAGTTTACTGATGTTTATGACAAAAAATATCTCGGATCAAATTACAGTATGAAGTGCCGCCACTTAGAGTTCATCATTCATAAATTTCATTCAAAGCATAAAATCCTTTTTTACCGTAAAATATTTTACCGCAAATTTTTCGACTAAAATTTAATAATTTAGAGTACTTCAGTGATTTTACTGTAAAGACTCTCATATATTATTACCGTAAATTATTACAGTCAAAATTTTAATGCACTGTTAATTTTAATTTACTGTAAAGTATATCCGAATTACTGTAAAGTATATACAGTATATTCGATCTTTTGTTCTGTAACATGTTACGGTAAAAAGTGTCGTCACACTCAATTCGGGTACTCTTTATCGTAACTACAAAATTACAAATTATTTTTACTGTTGCCCAGACTGACAGATACAATGTCAATTGTTAAGTTACAGATTATCCAAGTATCTAATTTGTTGCTTTACTTGTAAATAAATTATATACTTATCATTTTCATATAAACGATAAATTATTGATTTTACCAATTCACTAATATCCTAATTTGCTTATAAGCTGCTGACATCATTGGAATTTTAAGAGTTTTCGTATTTTCATGAATTTCCCAATCACTTAGTTTCTAGTTATCCGTTGTATTTTATACCCCTAACTGCTTAGTTTTCAGTTACATGGCTGTTCGATACATTGATTTTTCAACTCAAATTTCTAATTTACTGCAAGTGTTCAAAGATTTACATATTTGCATAAATACTGACTCTCTAATTCAATTATTTGTTTTGCTGCTCAAACACTAACTCATTATTTTTCAGACTTATTAAGAATTTAAACTCTTCTTAACTTAGCAAAGACTGTTATAACAAATGCAGCATGTTAAAGTATGCAAAATGTTAGGAATAGACCACATGGAAGTATATTAACAGAAAAAAATTGCAGCTTTGTTAGTGAAAGGTTTATAGGTGAATTTTAAAATGGACTATTCCGTGATTCTTGAATTCCCCAGAATAACATAGGTTTAAAATATGTTTTCTGATTCCAATTTTCTAAACATTATTACATAATAGAAAAAAAATAGATTTATGATTTTGTGGTGAGTAGGCTTATTATTTTAAATTATTTAATAAATGCTTGAATAAGTTTACATAAATCTAATATCATTAAATTAACATATATAGTTTGTACATAATTGTATTTGGCAGCTACTTGAGGGGAAAAGAAGTGCCATGTGGGTAGAAAAGAAAGTATCAGCTTAGGCGTACAAAGATTCCTTGATCGATATTCCTTAACTAGTAAAACTAATTCATGTAACGTTTGAAAGTTATTCAAGTTCTTCAGGTACTTGAAACGTCTTAGGAACCTCGAAAGTAGAATTTGTAGGATGGAGGCAAGGTAATCTGCACTTGAGGTGCAACTATTACATCAAGACCGCCTGGATGACTGCTGGAATCTAATATGTCTACATGCTGGTTCAAATCAACGTAAGTAAAAAAAAAATTGTTAAATTTAAGTATTTAGTGGTTAGAGAGAGATTCAAATTCCTAATAATTTCTAGAAAACCATTATGGAGTACTAGGCTCTATATGTTCTGGTATTTTAAAAACAGGAAAAGATATTTGTGATTATTCGAAATAGAGTAGCTTTGAGCTATGCTCCTTAGTATAATAATTTAATTTTTACCAAAACACTGAAACACATCATTAATTGCACTAGAAACCATTTAACAAATCTTATTACGGTGTTTCTTGTTTTTAAGTATTCAATAGATAGATCAGGATGTACATACCTGATAGAATGAAACAACTTCTGCTTTATTAGGCACTAAGTGCTATGTAAGGTAAAATTATACATATAATTATTTCAAATAACGTTGCTTAGAGTTATGCTTTTTAATATAATGATGTGGTTTTAAAAGAAAAGAAGGCAACGTGTTCTTCATATACACTAGCCCTTGAAACAGTTTGCTTTTTTTTAAGTCTATTTTTAGAAATGTAAAAGTTAACGTTACTAAAATTAATAAACCAAGTATTTGTAAAAAAAGATAATTTTCTAAACTCCTCTCAGAAAAGTTTGTGCTCAGCAGGAACATATTAAATGATACATTTTTCGTTTTGTTTCTAAAACCACTTTCACTATTTAAATTTTCACTTCAAAGTTTAAGTATTTTAAATGTTAAACATGTAGCGAAAACTGATTTTTAGGTGACTTTTGCTATGCCATCTACCATAGAATATACATAGGGGAAGAAGTCTAGTTTTCATTGACATGTTATAAACTAGGTTAGGTGTGGTTCCTGTGTATAAAGAAAAAAATGACATTTATAGGCACAAGAGCAGAGGTACGGGTTTGAACCCTCTTCTCTTCCCTACTAATACTGAGAATGGGGAAAAGTTTTTTACTTTCTTTCTCTCGTTGGTTTGTTCCATGTTTTTACAGTATAGATAAATAGTATTGCACTATTAATTAAGATTCTTCTATGAGAATATATTTATATCATCCATGTTAAGTGAATCTGCTAATGAGGAAAGAATATAGAAAGAAAGTATATAGAAAGAAAGTATATAGAAGGAAATTATTTTGATATAGAAAGAGCCGCATGCCCAACCATGCATGTAGAGTTCTCCAACAGCCGGTTCGCAAGTATCATCCCTGTGACTATCACTTTGTTTCGTATGCGCATGCGCTGGAACTAGTGACGCTCTGCTAAATTTCAGTATGTTCCTCACCCTTCAAGTTGTCTTTCTGGTATAGCGTATCGAACCGAGCAGTTCCCGGCTTTAGTTGTGTAATCGAAGAGCTGCATTTTTTCTCCTTTCTATATTCGTTGCCATGTACTACCTACTCAAGATTGTGAAATTATTGGACACTTTAAATTTTTCCAACTACTTGGATAGCCACTTAAAGAAAATTGGAAAGAGATGAAAATGCGCAGTGTGCCGCATTTTGAGTCAGAAACCAGAAAATCATTCTTGTAACATTCTTTTTTTACAGGTAGTGCTTTTAAAAAAAAGATTGCGAAAACATTTTTTAAAAAGTAACCAGTATCTACAACAACAATGTGGCTCTGCCGGAGAATAAAAATCATTTAAATGGTCTGTAATGCACCAGATATGACTGATTTTAAATTGTTTGATTTTTTAGTCTACAGCGTCTTTAGTTCGGAAATATTATAACTGATTTAAAAATTATGTTTGAATATATTGTTTAGTCACTAAACCGGACCCAACGTTCAGTAAACTTTCAGCTTTATAATTGAGTTTTTAAATTAATGGTCATGTAGGATAACTGACAAGAAAAAAACGAAAGTTGAAAAAGGGTTTCAAATTGACTGTTATTCAGCATGCCTCTTTTGTAATTAGAATAGAAAATCAGTTTTGCATAGTGTTTCAATAATATCAATTTTGCAGGTGTATCATTGATTTTTAAAAGTTAAATTTAGTTTTTGTCGTAAGATTTCAAAGCCAGCACAAATTACAAATAAATAATGCTAGAATATTTAGTCAGCACAAATTACAAATAAACAATGCTAAGGAATATTTTATTATTAAAGCTTTGAAACACCTTTTTAATAGGAGTTATTTTTTTTAAATTTAAAGCTTTTATTTTTTATTGCGTAAAAATCTCTTATGATTTTTTTATTATCACTAAGCCTTCTTTGAACGCATTGAGATATTTACTTGAAATCGCTAATACCTAAATATAAAAAAAATAAGTAAAAAAATTGTCGCTTTAAAAATATTTATGAAATTAACATTTTATCTCTAAGCATTGAAAAAAATCCTCACAACTAGCATATGTTTTAAAAAATGGAGCCCTTTATTTAGGATTTTAGAAGCCTGTCGTGCCCTTCATTTTACAGTAATGGGAAAGATATAAGAAACTTTCAGCTCTTTTAAATTAGTAACCGAATTTCTTATTTTCCAAAGTATACACTCAGCTCATTAAACAGACTTTGAGCATTCGTGTAATAATAGAAAAGAAAATGCATAAATATATGCATATTTTATCAAACAAAAGGGAGTTGCCGCATTTAAATATGTTCTTTCTTACAATTCTTTTATTTTGGAACATATGATTTAAGGACCTTATTGTCAGTCTTCTAAGCTCATATCGAACATTTTCGTGCTCAATTAGGGAAACTTGTATGGAAACACAAAGTCTTCAAAAACAAAACGCCTCAAGATATCATTATTTCTCTTCGTTTTGAAATGATCTTGGTAATGAAAAGATTTTGAAATTACCAGAAGTAAAAGTATGCGCTCGTATTTATGCCTTGAAAGCTTTTAAAAGCAAGATTGGAAGTATTCAAACGCGGATTTAACGCTCTTGTAAATACTTAAACATGCAAGGATATAGAATAGAAGTTTAAATTGATGCTTATAAATTGATTGATTTGGAAATGCTATTATATCCTGTTTTTTTAAGAAAAATAATGTATGTGGAAACTTAATTGTTTTAGAAATAGTTTAAAATAGGATTAAAAAATTAACTAATAATATTAACTAATTATTGAATTCTTAACAAAATAACACCTAAGACGTTTATGTTCTACTATGTAAATCAAATACATAATTATATGCCTTTTACTCCATTTTCTATTTCTTGATTTAAAAAAGATTAAGAAATGTATAAAAATAATGTCTGAAATAATACTTAGAATTAAACAAAAATGTCATTAATTTTAAGAAAAATTTAAAACCATTTACCAAAAAATAATTCTGAATTCAGTTCTGTCAAACGTAATCTAAAATTTGAGTTGATAAAATAATATAAATGTTGTTTTACAGTGTATACCTACGTTTACACGAAATTTTAAAAGTATAATGCTTGTACATTTACACATGCTTTTATGCAATTCTCCAATTTCACTGAAATTTATAAATAAATTAATCAATAAAAATATTTAAATTTGAACATATAAAAAGTGAATTTTAACAAAAATGGAGAGATTTCTTGTCTGGGGCCCGTTTTATCATGATAAGAATGTGGATTTATAAAGGGCCGTATACCATGCCCATGATATGATATTACTTCAAGATGAACATGGTACACTTTATGACTCTTACTTATTTACTGTTCTGCTCGTAAAAAGCCGTATTTTAATCTGCAGTACTACCCGCATTGAAAAATGGGTTTTTCCATGCTATTAGATAGAGAAATAGTGTGCAAGGGACGAACGTTCTCCCAAATTTACGCATTTGCTCAACTGTCAGTGGGTTATACCATGTGCATATTATTTTTTCAACTTATGGGATAAGCAAATATGACTTTACATCAGTACGTGGTGTAAAACCTTATATAAATTATGTAAAAAAAAATTTCCAAAAACAATAACATTACTAAAAACTGAATTTCCGTATTAGGCCAACCAACTTTACAACTAATCACTTTTAAATTATAAGTAACAAAAAATATGAATTTTATTGCAAATAATTTTCCCTATCTCCCAACATTCTAGAATTTCTAATAATATATTATTTTTATTTTTTTATATAAAACAAATTATAATAAAAATCAAAGCAAAAGTAGTTTAAATTTAAAATATTAACGTTAATTTTTTAATTTTAATTTTCCTAATACTTAATCTAAAATGAAGAAAAAATAACTAGCAAAAGTTACCCAATATTTTTGTACTATTGAAGCTTAAACAATTAAGATCGAGAAGCTGAAGATCTCTGCTTTCAATGAATATTCATCCGTTAGAAGTTAGAAAGCCAAATTAAGATGTCAGCTACAGCTGAGTTGCCAAGTTTTAAAATTCAGCTGCGCGAACGGAAAACCAAGATTTCCTTTGAAATCAGAAAATAGCTTGAAACTGCATCTTTAAGGTCTTGTCTCATTGGTATGCTTCCAGTTAGGACTTCAATTGCCAGGATAATCAATCCTCTGCATGCATAATTTATCTCGAGGTCTGAAAGCTAAATTATGCTTGCTTGACATTAACTAAGAATACGTCAGTCTTGAGTTTTAATTAAAATTAAAAGATCTGACACTTATATGATGGGCACAATCATAAATATGATTCTTATTTACTGTGTTTTTGTAATATTTTTACACAAAATATTATTAGTTTGTGGATATTATATATTATTTATAATAAATTTTTTGTTAATTAATTTGCAATTAATTTTTAATATTTTTTCTTTATAATTAATTTTTGTTACATTATTTTTTATTATTTAAATGATGATATTATTTAATTGCAAGAATTTATGTGCAATCATTATGGAGATATGTAAACTGATTTTTAATTACTTATCTGGAAAAAAACGTATAGCTCGCTGCGTCACTTATACTCCAACAGATTTATAATATCACTGATTCTATATAAAACATATTATTGTAAATCATGCTTTCCTCACTTTGTCAAAAATAAATGCATTGTTTTTCGTGTCTTGAAAATAAATTTGTTGATTTTAAGTTTTTGTAAAATATAGTTTAGATACTTTTTTAAATAAAGTTTTCAGTAATTGGAGAAAATTTTGCTAATTTTGAGTACTCTGTAAAACCCACGGGCTCATTTTAATTGTGAACATTATCTTAAAATGTACCTTAGCACTTAAGTGTTGCTCATTTTAAATGCGTTTAAAAATGTATGTCTTATTGCTTTAAATCATTTTTATAATAAATATTTTTATTGAATTGCATGTACTGATTTTTTTTTTTTTTGTTTCAGACATATTTTTTTGCTTCTAATTGCATCACATTATCAATATTTCACTTTTTGTAATGGAAAAAAAAGAATGCTTTGAATAGAAAATAAATTTTACCGTATAAAGTTTTTTTTTACCGTGTTCTAACAGATCTTGATAAAATTATCAAATTTTCTAAATTTTATCACATAAAAGCGTATGTTATTTTTTATAAAAGCGTATGCTATTTTTATTACCGATTTCCTTATTACAGTGCATTGGAAAAATTAACTAGCATTTTGGTGTTTCCACAAAGTCTGAATCACGGTAAAATTCAGCATATTCTGGTAGTTTCAACCATATTTACTTCAGTGTAGTAATAGCAGTCTTTTTCAGAAGTTGTTAGGAAATTAATATTTCACCATATATTGTTCCTCAATTAACTGCTTGTTGATTAATCTTTATTTGTTAACGATAGAATATCAATGACTGGATTTTTCATGTCTAAACTTATTTAAAATAGCTATATTTTACTTTAAACGGAATTGAATATGAGTTGAACTCATCTTGACTTTATTTGGCGTTTCAGTATCTCGGGTGCCACTGTTCTATCCCAGATTTTGGAAATTGAAACTCAAAGTTAAAAAGTAGTAGAAAGAAATTGTACATGAGATTAATTAAAAATGTTTATATAGTCCATTACAAAAAAATAATGCCATTGATAAAAGTAATCATGAATAAGTTGAATTGTCAATGATGTTAATGTTTGCAGTCTGCATCATTTTTTTCATCCATTGGGTCCCAATGTCCATTTCTTGTAGTTTCAAGGTTTCTTTTCGAAATATGAAATATTTTCTTCTGCAGTGTCTTTATAACAATTTTTAAGGTGTTGTTTTCTTCTTCTTGTACATTGAGATTGAAAACTACTTAAAATGCATTTAATGTTTTACGTCAACTGCTATAATTTAATTTACATAGACTATTCTTTTAAAAACGTTATATAAGAAACAATTGTTTATTCATACAAATGCAGTGAAAGCTCAATCTATTAGCCTATAAGTGGAAAAGATGCCATACATTAATATAGTCATTCATGGGAAATTTAAACTTTTATCAGCGTAAGCTTCTGTCATTTGTCTTGAAAAATTTAGTTTAATTCTTTCACAGAATTTATCAATATTAATTTTTAGTTTCAAGATCGAGTAATGCAGATGTAGTTGCTACAATCGATCTCATAAATTCACGTATTTTTCAGTAGTTTCTTCAGCAAATAGTTCGGCTGCAGAACCTGTGAATGAACAAGTATGGATTTTATTAGAAACCGCTAAAACTGTTGGAATCAGTTCTTCATCAGAAAAAAATGTCCAAATGGTATCTCTCAAATGTATACAGACAATAAAATTTAAACAGGATTGATGAAATTTTGTATGGCATTATTAATAAATTTACTTCTTTGTTAATTCATATTTTTCAAATGTGAAAATCCAACTCGTGCTATTCTGAGGCTGAAAATCTATGCGAAACATGCAAATCATGTATCTCTCTCTCCATTTTTTAATAAATATTAGTTTTCTAAAATGATTAAAATCGTATTACATTTTTGAAAGATTCCGGTAGGTGTAAGTTTATTAGAATTCGCTACTCACTTTACAGGTTTCATTTTGTGTTTTGTTCTGTCTTCTTTACATTTTATTTTCTATTTTTTGCATGATTTATTTTTACGTAACGTGTTCTATTTTCCTTCAATTTTTTTAGTGCTCCTCACACTGTTGCATTGATATATTTTACTTCGGCTATATTGATAAAAGATTAAAAAGCACTCATTTTAGAGGATATAATCCTGGGAGCTGATGAAGAGATTTTATCTTTTTATTTTTTTTTGTTTTTCGTCATTTTAATATATAAAAATTTTTTTTTTTAATTTTTTTTAAATTTTTATTTTAATAATTCTTTGTCTTCTCTATTTATAATTATTTCTATTTTCTATGTTCTATTGAATGAAAAAATAGTTAATCGAGGTTTAAAATTTGGAAGAAAAAAATTTAAAGACACACAAGTTCTATTTAAATGAATCTGCGTGCAAAGCTGCCAGAAATTTAGTGTGTTACAATATTAAAAAAGTAAAAAAAAATATTCTACGTTTATTACTAGCTTTGTTTTTCAGCGAAGTTTCTATTAATTATTAATAAGGATCGCTTGTAAAATTTGCGTAAACACATAAAGACAGCAAACACAAATAATTTAATCAATTTTTTGTACAACTATCTTTAGATTCCATTATTTTGAGGAATGGTTACAACTGATTTTGATTATAATGTAAACAATTTATGGCTCCTTGTTAAGATATAAGACGACTTACTAATTAATTAAAAAAAACGTTAAAAAATTTGTAATTTCGTAAGAAATGTTCTTATTCTTGATTTAAACAAATAAATCTAAATCACAAAACGTTAACTGAATATGCAAAGTTTACAAAAAGAAGAAGGAAATATATTAGAATTATTTTGGTTAAAATTCTGAAAATTTAAAGGCTCTAAAAGCATTTCAAATATATAATTTACTAAAAATGTTTACAAAATAAACATTAAGCTTTTTTTATGTATAAAATAATAGATGTTGGGAAATACGTAGAATAAGTTCGAAGAAAACTCAAATTATAAATCAAAATTTTAAGCTCATTAAACATCTTTTTGAATAACAATAATTTCCTAAAAATGCAATAATTTTGAAGTAAAAGCAAGAAAAAAATGATTTAGTAGAATAAACTTCGTAAACACTTTTATTTTTAAGAATGACTTCTATAATAAATGAATCTTCATCATTTCAAAGTTCAGAAATTCTCGTGCCATAAGAAACAATAAATATTGTTGTTAAAAAACTGCACTTTAGCTATAAATAACGAAGATTAGTATCATATTTCTTATTTGATTCATACATTAATTTAAATCATTTCCGAATAGAAGTTGAAAAAAAACCACAATTACAGCACAAACAAAATTAATGAACCGAGTTTTAACGATGTTCTTTCTTTAAAGAAAAACCCCATTAGCAAACTCATAATTCTTCTTTAAATAATTTAATTCCTCATAAAGAACCTCCTTATGAATCTGTCAGCATCTATTTTGTTAATTTATTTATTTATTTCAGAATAAATAATAATAAATTGTTAATAAAATTAATCAATAAAAATATTAAACTTTTAATCTCCGTTGCCAGAAACATAAAGCATTTTTTTCTTTAAAAGATTAGAATTAAAATTTCAAATTAAAACAATCTTTAACCAGGCATATGTAGCTTAATACTAGATATTTGTATTTGAAATGCACTTACATCGTTTTTAAATAGCTACTAAGATTTTCAAATATTTTGGTTATTTGCAGGGCAATGGTTGTAAAATAGACAATCATTGTTGAGTATAAAGCTTCATTCCTGACTGATCTAGTTTCACTGAGAAATAAGACATAATTTTTTATAAAAACACAATTATAAGACACTTATTTATGTTGAGTCCAAGTTTAAGTCTCTTTTTAGTTTCTTTAAATGTTACATTATGTATTTAACAACATACCGGAGAACAATTTTTTTGCATTTATATAAATACATGATCTTAACTAATTTGAGTGTGGAGATTCCAAATGTGAAATTAGTTTTGCTTTTAAATGACATTTTAGTCTATTTTTTCGAAATGTGCAAGTTAATAATACATATATATATAACAGGGTGTCGGTGATAATGTTGTATCAAACTTTTAGGGGAGTCAGGACATGTCGCAGTCGTATTGGTTGGCCGGGATGCCTGAGGCCACAGGGTCGGGATCATCAGGTGAGGATCCTTGAGGTGGAAACCTTCTGGTCCTTGTTGCCTAGAAATAGAGGTAGGAAGTAAATAAATGGGCACATTACCCAAGTAATTATCATCCTGTGTGATGATGTTTGAAAATACATAGGGGAGGGTGGCCTAAAGCGGGTAGGTCGCCTATAGCGGGTAGGTCGCCTAAAGCGGGTAGGCATTCGTATCCCGCAGCTTGGCGCGCAAGCGCCAATATCTAAGTTTGCCGTGATTACCCGAATACTCACGAGTTTCAATCAGTCCCAGCAGAGCAGAAGTAAAGCGACGTGACTTAACCAAGCACAAAATAAAGAAATTGATAAGTTTATTAAAAAAACTCAAGTTACGTAATTTGTGGTTAGTCGAAAGCCGGTTTATTTTTTTTATTGTCAATATTATTATATTATTCTAACACTATTCACCTATAAACTACGGTGTTAAATTTTTTTCAAATTTTTTTTATCTAAGGTTATAATTTTTTTAGTAAAAAATATCCTTTTGGGCAAAGCGGGTAGGGCAAAACGGGTAGATACCCGCTTTGCCCCGATAGATTCTTACACTAACTTTTCTGTATTTTTGTATAGATGGTAAATAAATACAAGAGAAAAACAGAACAGGCGGCCTGGTGTGAAACGGCCATGAAGAATGCAATGAAGGAATCTGAGACCACTTCGGTTACTGCGTCTTCTAAAAAGTATGGTATCCCACTTTCTACTCTACAAAGACATCTAAGAAAGGGCAGTTGCAGTAAAAATCTTGGACGATATCGAAGAGTATTCAATGATGAGCAAGAGGCTGAGTTATTGGAATACGTATTTCAAGTCGATGATCTTTTCTACGGCTTAACTAAAAATGAATTTTTGAAACTAGTCTATGAGTATGCAGAACGCAATAATATCGTTCATCCTTTTAAGAACGGCAGTGCTGGAAATGATTGGTATTTGGGTTTTAAAAAACGACATCCTAATTTAGTTGTTAGGCAACCAGAACCAACATCAATTGCAAGAGCACGAGGTTTCAATCGGCCTCAAGTTTACAGATTTTATGATTTGTTGGAAAGAGAAATTAATGAGCATGACATTGATTCAACAGGAATATACAATATGGATGAAACTGGCATTCATGCATCTAGTAATAAACCTCCGACAATTTTGTCAAAATCAGGGAAAAAACAGGTGAGTGTAATTTCAAGCTCGGAAAGAGGAAAATTGACGACTGTTATCTGCTGCTGCAACGCGGCTGGATCTTTTATACCTCCATTTTTTATTTATGGTAGAAAAAGAATGGTTGGTAGATTGTTAGATGGAGCACCCCTTGGTTCCCTTGCTACTTGCACTGACAACGGATGGATTAATGGACCGAAATTCCTGGATTGGCTTCATCATTTCGTCGAAAATACCCATCCAACTCCTGAGAAAAAAGTAATCTTAATATTAGATAACCATGAATCTCACAAATATATTGAGGCCCTTGAATATGCTAGAAAAAATAATTTAATTTTTATATCACTGCCTCCTCATACAACTCATCGCATGCAACTTCTGGACCGTTGCGTTTATGGACCGTTCAAAACTTACTTTGAACAAGAAGTTTCTACTTTTCAACGAAGCCATGTAGGTAGAATAATTACTCAGTACGACGTAGCTGCACTTATTGGAAAAGCATATTTAAAAGCAGCTAGTGCACAAAATGCTGTTCAAGGATTTAAATCCTCAGGAATATGGCCCACGAACCGACACATATTTAGTGATGCTGACTTTTTGCCTGCTAGTTTGACGGACAGGGCTGAAGTTATTGAAAGCACCAACGCTTGCCCATCGCAGATCCAATCTACTGATGCTGGTCGTCTTGCTAATAATTCTGATTGCTCTACTTCTACATCTGTATTTGAAAACGTGGATCACAAATACTCTCAAGCATCAAGGATTTCGCTACGACGCACAAACGAGGAAACTTCGTATGATCCAGCTGTTGAAGATGATCCTTCATGTTCTACGACTATTAGTGAGAATTCATTTCAACCAGTAGAAGAGCTATTGACACCTCATGTGAAGCCTTTGGATATTAGACCGCTACCAAAACCTACTCCGAACAAAACCAGTCGTAAACGTAAAACTCAGAGAGCTGAAATTTTAACAAGTTCACCATTTAGAAATATGCAAATTGAAAAGGAAGAAAAGAAGAAACGTCTTAGTAACAATGCTGTTGTTAAAAAAAAATTTAAAAATCTTCCTTCGACAAGTAAACTAGGTAAAACTAAAAAACAAAGAGCTTCAAAGAAAAAAAATTTAAAAGAGTATTTTTGTCTTGTTTGTGGGGACCCCTATGAGGACCCACCGCTAGAAGATTGGATTGAATGTGGAGATTGTAAAGATTGGGCTCATGAAGCTTGCACAACTTATTCAGGAAGAGGGTCTTATTTTTGCGAACTATGTCAAGAATAACAAATCATAATTTGAGACTGATAAAATTAGTCTAAAATTGTCATTTGAATGTTATTGTTAAAGTTTTTTATACGCGTGATTAAGGTCTCATTATTAATGTTTAAGAAAATTAATATGCTCTTGTATATGTAATATCTATGGTGCTTACCCGCTTTGCCCGAACGGCCTACCCGCTTTAGGCCCCCTTGTAGGGCAAAGCGGTTTTTTTCAGTGTTTTTTATTTTTGATAATAAATAATCATAAAATTTAAAATAACGCAATAATCATTTTTTATTTTAAAGTTCAAGATCTCTCTTAAGAAATAAAATAAAAAACGCTGCGATAAAAGCCCAAAAACTACAACTTCTGAGTGTTTATTGTTAGCCTACCCGCTTTAGGCCGCCCTCCCCTAAATATAGCAACTAATACATAAATAAAGATAAAAATTGGACTACGTAAGATATATGTACATAGATATATAAATAGTCAAAAATAATCAAAAATCAAAAATTATACTTCCCGTGAATTTTGTCAGTACTATAAGACAACACAAGAACGCTTCAATTACACACACACATAACACATTAAAATCACATCATCATTACAACACATAACGGTTATTTATCAATCAAAAAAACTCAGCCTATTTTCAGTGTTATTCAAATCAAATTGATTTCTGTCACCGCATTATATATGTTACCGGTATTATATATGTTCGGACATTCACCAAAGCGACTATGTGATTGTCAACATTCACCGGTGAAAGTCACCAACCACCGATTTCGGTCATTCACAGTAACATGCACATCATTTACATAATAACCTTATCAGGACAATTATTTCATACTTTGCCTAAAATGCATTTAGTGTTCTATAGAATGCCTAGGCAATGTGTGAAATACAAATCTTTTCATACTTTGCCGGCTAGTTTTAGGCATTGGGCTTAGTTGGTGCGATAAAATTCTGGTTTTTTATTTGTACTAGGTGAGAAAAGTAACTAAACGGTTTTTCTCAAAGCTGACAGTTTGATTACAATCTTATTCATGGTTAATTGACTGTTTTGTTTGAACATGGTAAAATACCAATTAAATAAGTTGTTATTTAACTATTAGTAGTAAAATATTCTAACGAGTGGTTAAGACAAATTTCTAAAAATGTAGATTCAAGTTTTCTCTTTCTAAAAAGTTTGTTCAAATAAAGATTGAAGCAGCAGAATAAATAAATCCTTTCAAACAGAGTTCTAATTCATTTTTTAGATTGCTTAAAACTCAACCTGTGCAGCAGTTGAAGTTGATAAGTAGTTCTAAAATCATACTGGCATGATGTGGGGCAGGACATGTGAATCTAAGTGCTATTCCAAAACAATTGCTAGCAACCAAAGAAGCATGCAGAACATAACAGAATAATTTGCTCAACAATTATCTGATACATTAGAAAATCATCACATTAGCTTAGTTCTGCTATATATTTACACAGAGAATTTTAAAATTACTTTGAAAGCTTGTTAAATCGATTACCTAAGTAAAAACATAACGTAAGAACAGAGTGATTTAATTATTCTTCATACATATCCACGTGAAAGAAAACTTTGCTTATTTAACTGTTAGAGCTTTCTGCACAGTGCGCAGAAAAATAAATAAATAAACAAACAACCCTGAAAGACTTCTAGTTTTATGATTGGATCTCTGCGTTCTAACACCGAATCTTAATGGCTCGACGGGGTGACTTTAAATGTATTAATTAACTTGTACATACGAAAATTTAAGTTACGGAATCCCAAATAAATATGTACTTTCTCTGAATAAACATTTTTTTCGACGAATTCATGTTTCTAACTCCCAAAATATAGGGTGTAGCCGTTATTTGGGAAATATGGTCCTAAAGCTTGAACCCTTTAATGTTAATTTTATTTTTTGCGTAATTCGCTATATACCGAGCACTTTTTAAATGAATTGAATTATGTTTGCAAACAATTATTAAATTCGTTTACAACAAAGTTAATTTCATGCAAAAAATTAAGTTTTAGGGAATATTTATCATTTTTGATTATTTTATTTAATTCAGATTCCGTCGAAAAGAGTTATGTTTATTTAGTAAAAGTACGTTTTTGTGGCAAATTTCGCAACTTAAAATATTATGTGCTCTAATTAATAAGCATATTTAAACACACCTTCTCGAACCATTGAGTCCTGGAACTTGGACATCAAATCATTAGATAAAAAATTATTCTGGATCAGTTCGTTGTTTATTGTGCGAACTGTACACAGTGCTTCTGTAGAAATTAAAGGCGGTACGATTTGGGAGAGATACGATCTAAACAAATTTCTTCTAATTTATTTTTACTGAAAAGAATCCATTAAAGGAAACTACTTGCAAATAACTTAATATTAAAACTTTAAGCATTAAATTTGTCTAGTCTCATAATCTATTCATTTTGATACAGATAATTGAATTTTTTCTACAGTTTTGTGAAAACTTGAGCATGGATTATTCTAAGCATAGTTAATTAATTTGAACGTAAGAGATAAATTTAATTTTTTTCGCGAACAATTTAATAAAATAATACTATTTTATCTAAAACAAATGCTTACTTTTCGACTTCCCTTAGGAGAAGATTAACGGTATCTTTTGTTTGGAAGGTTACAGCTTTTGTTAATTTGTAAAATGCATCTATATGATTCTATGATTTAATTTATAAATAACTATGATTATCTACTTCGTAAATAATTAAAATCTTAATAATTCCTAAATTATATTATTGGCTAAAAAAGAATGAATTGTAACATATTTTATATGAACAAGACATATTTACTCAAAGTAAACACTATGTGTGAAATAGTCTTGTGTAAGTTCTCTCATTCAGTGTCATCTGCTTTTTAATTGCAAGGATGATTTCGATTTTAAACCCATAGAAAAGTCATTATTTGGTTTGTAGTTCACAGACCGTAGGTTAAAGTGCCAAAAAAGCGTACAGTACTTAAAAAAACATATGCAATGGAGCAGATTGGTTAAGAAATGTTTCATTTTTGTTGTTGTATAAAAAGGCATATATGCGCACTCTCTGCGAAACCTAGTTAGCTCTCGACGCCAGCTGTGTAGAATAATATCTGGGACTTTGCATGGGATGTTAAACTAGTTCAAGAATAAGTTCGGGAAAAATAATTGGAGCGGATTTTTTATCGGATACGATTTTAATTCTGGTAAATCTTCCATTTTTGAAATGCGCTGTTTCATATTTCCATAGTAGCTTCTAACTCATTGACGGGAGGTGTTCTTTGATTGGTTAGCTAGTACCTAATTTGCGTCAAGTACATATAAATTTATATATTTAAATATTTCATTTGCCTATAGAATTATAATTAGAATTTAATGAGACAAATTTTACCAATGATATAAATTTAAATTTCATTTTAAGTATATTACGGTGATTTTAGCACGACGCGCTAAAAACATGTTTAAGATATTTTAAAATAATATTGTGAGATATTTTAAAGGCGTCATAAATTTAACCAAGACATAAAAGTTTCAAGAAAACCAAGAATAAACTGCAAGCAGTTTTAATAAAAGAAAAGCTTTTGACAGTTAATCGATCTCTCAGGAGAGACTTCTGGTGTTCATGAATATAATTTAAAGCTCACATTACATGAATAACTTTTTCTTTGAGTGGCAGCTACAAATAGCTGTATCAAGTACTTTAAAAGTTCTTTTATCGTCTTACAAACTAAACATGATACTTAGCGAGCATCCAACAATTTTAAAGAATTTTATGTCAATTTTTGATGTAAAAATTGCTTCTCTAAAAGACATTTCAATGCAGATCTGTGATAAACATCACGTCGTATTTCTTTTTTAAAGCTCCCTTTTGTATTCATGTGAATATTTTATTACTTTTTTCTGTTTAGACAGTCAATAATAAGTTTTTTCTACAGTTAAAGCATTGTTTATTACATAATTATTAGGAACCTAAAGATTTTCTTATTTGTAAATATATAGTGGGCTGAATACTGATTTTATTTTATTTCTTTAAATCAACATTGATATATTAATACTTTGACAAAAGACAAAGTTAGAAAAAAATGCTTGTAATTATGTTATTATTGAATAGACCTTACATATTTCCTTACATATTTCAATTAGAAGTACCAAGCGTTAATAAAATAAGTCTACTAATCATTGTGTGTGAAATCAATTCTAAAAAAAGCAGAAGACTTTTCTTACACGATGTACATGAAACTCAAATATTCGTAGAAATAGGTTCAGTGGTTAATAACTGAGTTATTTATTTTATTTCCTTAAATCAACATTGATATACTAATACTTTGACAAAAGACAAATTTAGAAAAAAAAAATACTTTTAATTATTTTATTATTGATTTCATACCTTACATCTTTCAATTAGAAGTACTAAGCGTGAATAAAATAAGTCTACCAATCATTCTGTGTGAAATCAATTCTAAGAAAAACAGAGGACTTTGCTTATACAATGTACATGAAACTCAAATGTTCGCAGAAATAGGTTCAGTGGTTAATATTTGAGGTATAAAATTATAGTAGCATTATTTTTTAAAATTTTCTGAAAAATTACACAGCAAAAATAATTCTGGGAAAATTACCGCAATGTATGCTGATGACATTTCTGATTAAAATAACATCATTTTGGTTAATAAAAGCAAAACATACGGTATTTAAACCATTCATTTGGTAATGCCTTTGCTCATATGTCACCGGTTTACAGAAAGTTTCGGCATTCAAAATTACATTTCTTATCACCTCACATTCAATACAAAATACAGAACTGAAAAGTAAATTTTACTGAACAAATGGGTTTCATTCAAGGCTCTAAGGTATCATGATAAAATTACCTAATACTACCACATTTACCAAATTTCATTAATTTATCATAAAACCATATCTATCGTTCATTTTATGAAAATGACTATTAAGAAGCACTTCAGTTCAAAAGTACTGAGCTTTCTGATGCTCTCATAGAGATAGAAACACAATGAATTTTAATATATTGTGGTAGATTTGATCATACTTTTTTCTAAGTTTATTCAACGAATTGCATTTTTCTCTGTGTTTTGCCTTAAGTATTTGCGTATTATTGGCTTAGTTTAGCGAAGCAAAAACTGTGAGATATGAAAATTTAGAAACAGAAACTTTTTTAATCAAGATTATATTTTTATGATTTGTTTTTAAAATATTGTATGTACTTTTTCGGGACATAAAAAAATATTTCGTACACAATAAGAAATCCAGGTACATTGTTGCCGCAATGTTTAGTGTTGCGGAATACTAAATATATTTTTAAGAATCAAACTGTAGTTATCGTGACAATTATTATATAAAAATGGCAAATTGACAATTGTTTGAAAGAATCGGTGCTTGTTCTTAAATCCAAACAATGAATGATTTTACAATGAAGCAATTAAATAAATTTTCATGCACTGAAAATATGAGTTGACAATAAAACAACGAAGCGAAAAATAAATTAATTAATAAATAAGAATATAACAGTGAAAAAATAAATAAAAATGTAACTATATGTACTGCAAAAAAAAATATTTTATGTCAATATCATAATTGGTCGCAACTGTATATCAAAATATTTTACAGTCTACAATCTTAAAGAAAGTTTAAAAAAGTATTTTGTTTAATATTAAATGAATAATCAAGTTTAATTTTGAATGACAAAAAATTTCTGTATATACATTAACAAAAACATTTTAGCAAAACACCACTAGCAACATTACTTTGAGATTAAATATTCTCCAGAATATATTAAAATTTTTAAATGTATTACACCGATTCAGGTTTATTATTAATACTGATTTTAGTAATGTTACACCAAGGAACTAATAAAATTACATCCCATCAAAAAATTACTTACAAATATTTATGTCACCATATTATTTTGAAATAGAAAATGCACAACTTCTTTAAAAGCTTTCAGTAAATGAAAGACATTTGGCATATAAAGCTTTCTGGAAAAAGTAGCACTCCTTCATTTCATTAAAAGAAATTGCTTTTGAAAATTTTTTTTCACCAAAGTAAAACTGCATTTTTCGAATGGCACGCATTAGAGTAAACTGCCAGGCCATTTCTTTCTTAAAAGCTTTGAATGCTGAAATTAAAGCCTATGCGTCTTAAATGATAGTTTATCACATTAACGCAAGAAACAAGAAACACAATGCTGTCATTCAAAAGTTTATGTTTTGTGCATTCAGACAAAGGAAAAATACTCGGATATCTTTTGTTTAAAACATTCGCTTTATATTTTTGAACACAATGCCACTAGAGTCTTGTTTTGGCATCTGGTAACTAAAACTTCTTTTTTACATTACTCTTAAATTCCTAGCATAAATTTATTTTATTTAATTTATTAAGGAAATAAAAATTATTTTAGGTGATTGATTATCTCATAGCAAAAATTAATAGGTAGTAAAATATTATAGTATTTATACACTTTTGAAGAAAAATCTTCATTAAATTAAATCTTAATGTAAAAGATTAACACGAATGATTTATTTGAAATATTTATAAGAAAACATTATCTTATTAAAAAAATATGCGTTTATCAAATAGACAAATATTGTTGGTGAAATATTCTATGAACTTGTTATCTATTTCTCAATATTTCTACCCTTTTGCAACGATTAATCTATTTTTAAATTATCAAAAATATATTTTTATCGTATCCTCTCTCTCTCTCTCTCTCCTTCTCTCTCTCTCAAAGTATAAAGAACGTTTCCCAATAAAAATAACATAAATGTGAGAGCATAACTATTTAAAGAACACAACAATTTAAATATTTAACTCGAAATTTTTCTTCAAATTTCATTTTAAAAATTCAATTAAAGCTTGTTGATTTGCTTAATCATTACTTTTTTTTAATAATATCAAAATTTAAAATTAATAACGGAAAAAATACGTTTAATTTTTTATTTTATATTTTACCGTATGAAAGAGTTCCCCAAAAATATTTTAATATCAATAATAACAACGTCTAGCAAGAATATGGAAAAACTGAACAACTTTGAACTTTTTTTACCATCACAATAATTTCCCTATTATATTATAATATAAGGCTTTTGTTATCTTTTTCCCCCTATTCCAAGAGAATGTTTTGAAACTAAGGAACATTTCTATATTTTTCCGAACAAATAATTATCTAAATCATGTCAGTATTTAAAATTTCCTTTTTATAATTTTGTACCATGTTTTTTTCTCCAGCCTTGCATCCATGCTCTAAACATATTGACGCAGAGCCACTTTTGTATTTAAGAAAAGAGATTATTCAAAGCCTGAAAAAAGATTTTGCCATTTTCTTCCTTACTGTATATGAACCACAATGCTTTATTTAACAATTTTTTTAATGAAAACAACACGTTAAGTAAACTTTTATAAGTTTTTGCTCGATTTGAAATAAGTGAATTGATTTCAACCATTTGGAAAAAAATTTGTTAGAGAAAAAATATTTTTTGTTCAAGTAATAAAATATAATAAAAAAAAACATTTAGTCCGATTGAATTTTAATATTATTACTGAACTCAAACACATTTGGAATATTTGTGAGTCTCAATCTTTATGTGAAACTTTTCAAAAAACAATTTAGTGTGGTATTTGAAACTATTGAAGCGCTGAAAGACAATTTATTCCCCATTTTCACCAGACAGAGAAGACTGAATATAAGCCTAGAAAAAAGTTTTTTATCCGTTTCTTTGTATAGAAGAAAAAAAAGGCAAACGATTTTCAATTTTGTTCGAACTCCTGGGATCATTTGCGTAAGCAGCCAACCAAATAATGGGAAGTTAATCTTTTTCAACCACTACGGCAGAGAATTTACATCAACTGATAAAAAACACTGTCGTTTCCTAGGTTCGTGTTTACCTCTTCTTTTAAAGCAAGTTACGAAAGAGATTTTATTTGGTTTTCCATTTGTATTGCATTAAATTTTTAAAGTTGCTCTAATATAAGGCTGTACCAAAGTAACTCATTTATTGTTATTTTCGTTTATTTGCTTACTAACGTATTGCTTGCTGCAATACGTTAGTAAGCAAAAATAACTGCTGCAAATTTATAATACTGTGGATGTGCAGCTTAAAGGGTTTGATTCCATGATATTGAAAGGTAAATACTATCCAGATGACAAACAAATTATAAAATTTTTCTTTTTTCAATTTTATAACCGGTGTTGAACAACTGACCCCAATCTGAGTTTACGGCTATCAATGTTCGACCCCTTAGCCTCATAATTTTGAAATAAATCCAAAACGCAAGGGAGCTCTTAGATTAAGCATTTGGAAAAAATAGTCTTTGCTGAGTACTTTTCGATGGAACTAACCCGTATTTGCTTTACCTGAAGAGGAAACCCAAGAAAAAAAAGCAGTGTTTAACCGGAAAGCAAAGGGATTCTAATCCTTGATTGACAAATCATGGGTTAGAATCCTATTATCTTTGAGGATATTTTGCGTCAGAATTGTGGTCGGCAGGAGCTGAGAGTAGAATTCCTATCAGCCATCCACCCCTGGGAATCGAACTTGGTTCAGGCCATTGAGAGGCGAACGTTCAATCAAATAAATAAAGTATAGAGTCATTCTGTAAGTACAAAGTCAAATTAATAATTTTCAGCATTCCTTACAAAATAAATTTTTAAATCATGAACAGTCTGCAGGTACAAATAATGATTTAATTATTGATTTACTATTCAAAAAAAGTAGCAGATTTGGTTGGTCTGTCGACTTTTCATATCTGGTTCAAACCAGTGAGCGAGCCATTCCACAAGCGAAAAGGCCTATTAACACAGACTCAAATTTTGATATGATTCAAATTTGCTGTGACTAATTACTTTTCATAAAGGGCAGTAATTTTAAAAAAAGAAAATGCAAAGAAAAGTTCCATCTCTAATGCTTTTCACCTCACACGACTAGGATTAAGATAACGTGCCGTTTCCAATATAGCCAGTAAAACTGTCAGATGATTTGCGATATTTCTTGTAGCTTGGGATAAAAAGAACAAAGTATCACAAAACTGAAATATGTTCTTGAAGATGATTTTAAAATCAAGTGATACAAAACACTACGTTGTAAATGCTATTAGTTAAATAAGTTTATATTTTTTTATTGGAATTGGTATTTAGTAATAAATTTTCTATTGATTTTTTATTTTAAATTGATATTATTATCATTGACTCCTGTCTATGTTCACATTATTTTAAATTTTAATTTGATTTCAAATTTCTGAACTTGACTAATGGCTTCGATTAAACATTAAAGGTTTTAATTATTATTTTACAATAGATCATAAACTTTGATTGTACTTAAATTTAATAAAACAAAATGACTAATAAGAAGCAAAAGCATAAAATTGTGTACTACATACACATTTTATATTAGTTTCTCGGAAAGCTATGTGGTCAATCAAAAGTTCACGCATCTTTTTATAGCCCATATAAACAGGAGACTCCAGAACTTGGCGTAATATTGTCTCTTGCAGCTGTTGCAGTAACGTTGGCTGCCAGGAAATAGAATGTGGTATTAACCACGAATCCCCGGATATATTGGAGTAATAGGACATGCCATAATAAGCTAGAGAAGCTGGAATTGCTTTAATTTTCGGGATAAATGAAGATTCGAGGTTGAAATTGTTAGATATAAAACTTTCTTCTTTTCATTTATTGACTCTTTCCAAAAAAGAGAAAAAAGTTGTAAAAAATTGTAGCTGAATATAACCGTGTAGAATAATTTATTTTTAAGGTTTGAATTTTAACTTAATTTTAAAATAACTTTGATGTATGCAATCAAGTTTAATTTAACTCGATAGTAAAACATATTATATCAAGCTAGAGCTAACATTTTGTTATTAAATAATAATTAGTTACTGATTATTAGTAATGATTTATTACTTTTAATAATCTGTTATTAAATTAAATATTACCTTATATTTAATCCTCTGAAATTATTTAATACTTAACTAATACTCATCTTCATGTTATAAACTAACTTAAGAAGATAAATATATCATAAATCAATTGTTTTTTCTTTCTTTCAACGTTGAGTTATAGTTATAATGGGATCGGAATATTACATAATGGAAACGTAAAATAAAATTTAAAATGAATTAAACAATCAATAACAATACTTGAGGTAACTTTGGCGCACCCCCATCGAAATTTTCCATGGCCATCGATCTCCAGAACTTGCAAATATTGTTGTCAAAACTTTTGGAGGACTCTAATCTTTGTACAAGCACTGCATGCATGGACACGACAACAACAACAACAACTTGAGGTAAGTATAAGTTTTTTTTAAGAAAAAAAACCCTAAGTGATGGGTTAAAATTTATGCAAAGAAATGAAACATGTGAGAAATTTTTTTCATCCTAATATTAGCCTTCAAAATCACCAATCAATTAGCCTTTAAAATCACCTGACTTGAACACAATAGAAACACTATATTGGATCAGTAAATAAAATACCAAAACAAGCATCTACTTTATATGTACGTAGCACATTAGAACGTTGAATTTTTATACTAATTGTGTGCAATTTTAAGCAAATTAAAAAAAAAAATTTTGATTTTTCTATGCTCGATTTTTGACAAATGTCTGCAAACTAGCTTATTTACCAGAAATAAGAATAACAAATGATTTTTATTTATTAATCTAATGAGTCAGATTAAAATAGTTACTAATTTTATTATATCTAGTTATACCTATATCAAATGAATCCACAGCAGGGTGTATGGGTATTAATCTGATTTTCCCAAGTAGTTATTGACATATATGGCAGTACTTTTACTTTCGTTACTTGTACCGCCGGTACAAGTAAAAAGTACGTACTTTTACTTGTACTTCGTTACTTTTTAAATTTAGTACTTTTACTTGTACTTTCGTTACTTTTTTTGGGAAAAAGTACAAGTATTTGTAACGGAAATGTCGAATGAAATCGTTACTTTTTTCTAAAACTCGGTAAGCTTTCTAAAAAAAAAATAAAAAAAAGTGCTGTCAAAATGCAATTATTTTGCAAAATGAATAAAAATATTAATTAAGAAGTTATTTTCATTCATTTTCGAGTTTTATGCATTTGTTTAATACATTTTAAATAAAAATTGTTGGATTTTGTTATTACGTTTTTCAATTTTCTTTTTGATCTCACTAATAATACATTTTTGTCTTAATACATTTTTTACTAAATACATTTTTACCTAGTACATTTTTTCCTAAAATTATGTTTATGCCCGACCTTGTCAGACAACGCCCAGTCAAATCTCTAAGAACTTCGGAACTATTTGTGCGACTGAAAACTATTTTACTATTTTAACTCTTGAAAACTCGAAGGTATTAATTTAGCCGCTGATACTAAAATTCGTTTACAAATTTTAATCATTCCGTTTGGCAGAATTGTTCGGAAAATGATTTTCTCGCATGACTTCAGCATTAGCCATTGTTACAAATAAAACTGTAGACTGTTCTGTTTCAACTTACACTGCACATTCAATTATTTTTTACCAGCTCAAAGATCACAAAGCTATCTGAAACCCCATGTTTGCTTTGTTTATTTTTGTGCTTTTAAAACGCGTTTCTATAGAGTAAAACAATTTTAAATCAATGGTAATTTAAATAAATAAAAATAATAAACTAAAAATTAAAATCAATAGGTAAAATTTCTTTTTAGTGCAAATCCATAACAAGTTTGATATTAAAATTATATTTGATTTTAAAATAATATTATACAATTATATCATAAAATTATATTATAACATTCCTCCGAATTTGAAAGAAAATTAATGTCCATAACTTTCAAAATTAAAAATAATTAAATAAATAAAACCAATTTTGCAAAAACATTGAAGAACATAAGAATATTATTCAATAAAATTTTAGGTTACTTTGAATTCTCGATTTACTAGAAATGTACTTTTAAATCGTTACTTTTTTTGTTTAGTACTTGTACTTTTACTTGTACTTTTACTCGTTACTTCTTAAAATAAGAACTTTTTACTTTTTACTCGTTACTTTTTTTAAAAATACTTGTACTTTTACTCGTTACTTTTTAAAAGTAACGTTGCCATATATGGTTATTGATAAACACATTATCATTAACCAATCGTTTAATTCGCATGATTGAAATAGTGATTAAATTTAATTATAAGATATTATATGAAAATTTCTTTTTCATAAAGTGCTTATGCATCAAAATTTGTATTAAACACTTCATTTAATTGTATTGGCCTTTTTTTCACTTAAAAAGTTTAATAAAATAATTTTTGGGGGACAAATAAAACGTGGTAATGAAAGTATTCCTCTCCAATTTATTTTGAGAGAAAGATGTAATTTTTTCCCGACTTTAACTTCTTAATGTTCGTTTTTAACGTAAGTAGAAAATCTGTGATCATGGCAAATTGTAGCACTTCTGCCAATCGGAGTGATAAGGGATAACTTTTTTAGACTCACCAGGACATATAAGTCCATTCGACAAAAATACCACTAGAGCATATACGCACCATCTAAAACACCCAGTCGGACTCATAAGTCCCAGGCCTACCCCGATTGCCTAGATAGTTTTTTTTATTATTTTATTTTGGCTGAAAATTATTATTTTTACCATATTTGATAAAGTCATAATTTGTCTTCTCATTGGAAAAGAAAAAAAATTGTCTTGAATGGTTTAAAATTGAAAACTTAGTGAGTTTTAATCTATTTTTAAATATAATTTTGAGCAAGACTGGTTAGAAAAGACAAAGCTTAAGGTATGTTTCCAAGATTATTTTTCTTTAAAATTTACGTAAAAAAATCGGCGCATTAGGAGTTTCAAATAATAATTATTTAGCAGAGGGAAAAACAAAAACTTTCAATAAAATCTGACAAATCACAGATAAAGAAGCTGGATGTAGTAAGCAACAATACAGGTTTCATGGTTGGAAAATGCAGAGAGGAGTAGATTAACGATTATTAGGAACACCTACGAGTTTCCACCAACAATCAAATATTGAAGGGCGTATTACACATGACTTACTTAGTTGAGATTTACCAGATTTCGAATAGATCTTTCCTGAAATTGTCATAATTCCCAGTTATAAAAATATTATTGTCACCACTTTTGTTAAAGGTGGTTTTCGCGGAACACCTAGGTGTTTTTTATACTAATCTGTTTCGAACTCAAAGATACACCGAAGAGTCATTGCATTATGACCACCCTCCATCTATAACAATAGGCTCGCCCAGGTTTTCATGGTTTATCGGCCAGGAACAATGTTTTCGTGGGGCACATTAGGCCCCATAATCCTCATAGAACAATCCCTGACGTCTGTATGCTACTTGAACATAGTTACAGACCAGGTTCACCCATTCATGGTAACAGTTTTTCCTGTGGGGAATGGTGTTTACCAACAGGATAATGCACCATGTCATAAGGATTGAATCGTCATGGATTGGTTCGAGGAACATTCCAGTGATTTTCAAGTCATGTCTTGGCCCCCAAATTTATCTGACCTTTATCCAATAGAACATTTGTGGTCCTACTTGGAAAACTAAGTTCGTGCTGTCACGCTACCCCCTCGCAATGTGAGGGAATTGCGGGACCAGTTGGTGAGCGTTTGGTACCAGATACCTCAGACTACCTATCAGCACCTTATGGAATCAATGCCACAGCGGATGCTAGCTGTTTTGAGTGCTGAAGGTAGTCTTACATGTTATTAGCAGGGTGGTCATAATGTAATGGCTCTTCGGTGTAAGTCCTATAAAAATGAAGTTATGAAAACTACTTTACATTAAATCAAATGCCAATTGATTTAAAAAATACACCAGAAATGCAAAACATAGTGACTGGGATATTTACTTTTGGTATCTACGTAGTTAATATATAAAGAGGAGAAAATAAGGTTCGAACTTTATTTACTACTGCAAGTAGATTACATACTGTGATATTTCCAAGTGTATTTTTTGCAAAAATGATTTTAATTTCTTGTAAATCATGTTCGCAGAAAAGGTATTAAAATTATTAATTAAACAAGCAAGCTAGTTAAATAATCGCAAAAGTGTTCGTCCAGAAAATTTACTAAAACTTTTCCCGAGTTCCTTGACAACCAATTTTCTATTAATATTCTAATGCACCTCATTAAATTTTACGAAAACATCCAGATAAAATTTACTTAAACAGCTTTAAACATTTGTGAAACAAGAGATTAACGTAAAAAGAGAAAAAAAAAGTTTGACGTGTCGTACTTATGTGACTCACGTTTGATATTTTTAATTTATTTCCTTTAAACGAAATTAAAATCTAAATACAAAGTGTAGTTGCCATTAAATAATGCTAATTAAGATTAAACTGAATGCCAAATTTCGAAATGAAAAATTTTAGTTTCACAGAGAGGCGTTTCGCCAAAGCGAAACGAACAATATTCTTTCAAAAGAAGACCTGAAATAAGAGGCAAAAGACTCTCTCCAAGACAAGCTGAAAACTGAATGACTCTTGTCACTAGAGCCCTTGACTTTTAACACAAGATACTTAAATAAAAAGACAATTCGAGTTTCGGAGCTTGTTTCGAAACAACCTGACAAGACTTGCGTCCCAACGGACTTGATGATTACTAACGGATTCACACTGTCAACTCTGAAGGTCGAGACATCTATCATGGATTCCCTGGAGTTTTTATTTAGTTCTTATCTAGTCTTCATATATTGGGTTCTAACAAAGATTATTGAGATTGTGTAATAATATGCAGAAGGATTTTTATTTTAAATTCTCTCTAATCTGTTTGATGAAACGGGGTTTGAAACAAAACAAATAAAATTAACTGAAAGTTTGAAAATAGCTCAGCTTTATTATACGAAACTACAGCTGAAAAATGTTTTACTATACGAAAAAAGGAAATAAAAATATTGATCTTTGAATAAATATTATGTGCTGATTTCTCCTTTATCCGTGATTAGATGAATGCAGATTTTATCTTGAATGAATGATTAAATGGATAATAATAAAATTAAGTGTTTGTCTCTCTATGCATGCATGTGCGAGTGTCTATCTCCAATAACTCTAGAACCGTTTCTCCTATCATCTTGAAGTTTGGACAGTTGACGCAAGGCATAATTTTAGACCCCAGAATTCTACTAATAGTTCGAAATTTTTAATTAGTTCGCACGGTAGAGCAATAAGCAAAAGAAATTTTTTTCAATGGCTCATTGGAAATCACCATTTATAAAAATGACACAGCAAAGGATTTTAGTTTGTAGTTTTTTTTTAAATATTTGAAATATTACATCAGTAATATGTGCTAGCTTGCAGTTCTCATTAAAATCGAGTTTTTTTTACACGTTATTTAATATTTAGTTATTTATAGTTCGTTGAGCAATATAAACTGAATGATCAGCGTGGACATGACCACCAAATTAGTATTCCTAAAAGTATTTGACATCACTTATTTATTTTGCTTATAGCTATGCTTTTGAAACAGGAATCTGCAAAACTTACTAATTTAAAATCAACAGCAATTGAATTATGAAATAATAAATTAAGTATTGAAAAGCAATATTAATAAAGAAAAGGTCCTAATCCACTTATGAGAAGTGTTAAAACTTTCCAAACTATTATTAATACCAATGATGCTTAATTTTGGTACAAAGTACAAACTGAAATAAAACAAGAATAAGTTGTATACTCTAAGTAATATGAGAAACAATAAATAATGAAATAGCATCTAATCATTCAGGGGAATTGTGAAAAAACGCCACATTACTATTGACACCAATTGTGGGGGGTGGAGTTACAGACCATGTCAACCGTCATCTATGAAAAGGTACCCCGACATAGAGTCGAGTTAACATGTCTTATATACTAGTGAATTGTAGTGGTAGATACGCTACAGTACTCCCCCACCAGAATTATAGCTATGATAGAATTCGATGAATGGATGCCACTAGTTGATTCATTGTTGTTTTGTGCGAAGCCGGGAGAGCTGTATTAGGATCACCGTATTTTTTTTTAGTGCTGAATGTGAGAGGTGTATTAACTTCACGGTTGTAGTCGCTCCTGTGTTGCCGTTAGCAGTCGAGTGCATGCAAGCCAACGTTGTGTGTGATCGAGATGAGACTGAGTAGCAACAGCGTGAGGAGGTGGATAATGATGCAGTCACAAGTAGCAAGTCAACTGTTCAATGTGGACCATCCAACGAAGTAGGCGTATCCAGATCAAAGTGGGCGTTTTTGCCAAGGTAGGCGTGTTCACATCAAGTCCGAAGGTCACCAATGTGGGGAGAGGAGTAATCGACCATGTCAACCGTCATCTATGAAAAGGTACCCCACATTGGTCTTCTGACTCCAGATAAGAAGGTTGCGTGTTGAGATCACGTCCGGGTCACCACTTTTAGGCCCCCGTGTCTTCGAGGGTCTATTGAACGTTATGCATAAAGAAAGAAATATCATTCATACATAAACTAAATTTATTAACTAAAAACAAGAACACAACCATCTGGTTTGACGGCCGAGAATGAAAAGGTAAAGCTGAAAAAGTGAAAAACCAAATTACAACTCAGTTGTCAACGGAACGTTGCCAACGGTGTTAAATAAACTTAAAGCTTTAAATAAAGTTAGGTGAGGCTAGATCTATAGCTCACCATACCAATAATGCTTCATTAGTTTCGGTAATTGACACTTTATGATATTATGGTAATTAGAGCAGTTTTAAAACATATCAAATGTATAAATATAGATACAATGCATAGTATATTTATTACCTAATAAAATTAAATTAATGTTGGGAAACTTGAATACAAATGTTATGAAAAGAGATTTTCTACTGTTATTCAAAAGGGATTAGTAGCGGAGAAAATCGCAAGGTTGTGGTAAATTTAAACTATATCGAGTTGACTTCAGGCAATAATGTCATGCCAAATAAAACTGATTACACTTAATTTTTATTTTGGTGCAATCAAGTATTAAAAACATGTTTTGCTTGATCCAATAACGTAAAGCCACAGAGGAGGAACTAGTAATAGATTTTGAGAAATGAAATTATTTAAATTTTATTAATTATGCTGATATATGTCTTTTAGTTTGTGCAGAATTTCGTAGCGTTGCTCAGCACTGATAGATTGATTGCTTAACTTTTTCCACCACGATCAGGGAATGGGTATTCAGTTTGAAATTAAATAATTCATAGTAAATTTCATTATTTTTTATGAGAAAAATGTATTTGGGAATTTATAAGGGGGGGGGGGTATAAGTATTTGCTTATTTGCTTAAAACATTTCATTTATGATGCAGTCTTAGAAACCTAATTATAAAAATTTTAAATGAGCTAAAAATTAATAGATATAACAGTTTTCTAACAAACGTAAATAGAGAGTGATCTTATTGGAAATTATTTTTTTTAGTCCTACGTTTGTAAATTACGTAAAATATATAATTACAAACTATGGCACAGTTTCAAAAGAAATTCGTTCCTGATACGGCGTGTACCAAGCACGGCCTGGGAATTGTTTTAAAGTGCTTGCTAAATTTTAAAAAAATATATATTCTTAGAAGTATTTATGTCTGGTAAAAATATTTTCAATTCGTTTATCGGGGTGAATAATCTTCACAGCTAAAAAATTTTTTTAAGAAAATAAATAAATAATTAAAAAATAAAAGGAAATTGTGGAATTTATGAAATTGTTTTGATTTTTCCAGCTTGTGTTATTCCTGTATTCGGTGAGGTATCCTAAAGAGCACCTTGGTTCTCAAAAGTTCAAAACTAATTGAAGACTAATAACATGCGATAAAAGGTTAAAAAACTAACTGATTCTAAAACTTATACGCAAAAAACTGAACATATGTTCAGAAATGAAATTATTTCAAACTTGAACACCGTTAGCCTGTAAACCTAGTCATTTGCGTTTGAAAATATTGATAATATATTTTAAATGTCCTCTACCTAATGAAAGAACTCAAAAATTCTAGATTTACTAAAAAATGAAATTTGAAAAAAATAGAAAAAATGTGCAATGGATTTGGGCAAAATAACATGCATGCCTTTTTATAGATTAATAGATTAATCATTTTATAGTTTGTTTGCTGGAACTGAAATTATTTCAACCTTTCTGCCCATGTGCTTTTGTACCTTCTTTCGCATTACAAATTGTGGAAAGGAAAAAGATTTGGAATTATTAATTTATGCTCGATTCAAGATTTTAGTGGATGGGTGAGGAAAGTTGTGAGGCAATAAACCTAATGCTGAAATTAATAAAAACTTACTAATTAATCATCTTTTATAGTTAACTTTTCATTTGGAAAATTTTTTCTTGAAAATATTTTCCTTTCTGTATTAGCGAAATACGAGTGATAATATATTTAAAAAAAATTCTAAGAAACACTGTTACTTACTGTATACAGTACCTGTACACAGTTAGCCGGTAACTTCAGGCTCAAGTGAAATCTAGAGGTTGATGCATTAAGAGTTTAAGCACAATATCAGTTAAAATTTGCTGCTAACATGGCATGGTACCAAGTTGACCCAAGGTGCTCTGCGAATCATTATTTCTTGAACGCGTACGCAAAATGAGAGAGTAACTTAAACGTAAGCATATTTTAATTTCACAGATTTTACACTTGCAGGAAGTTATCATGGTGACAATTTAGAAATTAAATGATTTTATTAAAGGGTAGAAAAAAAGTCAATACTTGTGAGTTTTATTTAAGACATTTAAGAAAATAAATTTTTACTCTCAAATAAGCTGTCAATTAAATTAAAACAAATTATATACAAATTAAAAAATAATGAATACATAAATTTTTTACTACATAAGGATAAAATCAAAAGTTCTCAAAAGTGTTGCATTAGCTTTTATTCTGTAAAAAATATTGCTTAACGTTAGCTTAGTGTTCGGAGGTACAATTTTTCTTAAGATTTCATGTATTTTATCTAAAAAAGAGCTTAAAAACTTGAGACGTCTCACAACAGCTGTACAAAGAAACACATCATTAATAACGTATTTCTTTCTTTGTCTCGCATCTTTCAAAAAGGAACGCACACGATATTTTCATGTAAGCAAGAGAGTAAATAAATGGATTAGTTTAGAAAAAAATGAATTTTCTTCTTAAGTATGTAACATGATGTATAAACTATTCTTACATTCAAAAACAAACAGTTTTATTTTGAAAAACGTTTTAGTATGTAACAAAAAAAAATGCAATTTTCCCTATAAATGAAAATATTTAAGCAAACATCGTGAGCTATATTTTTTACATGCATAAATTTTTTGCATGTTATTTAATACATGTTATAATTTGTTCCCAGTACTTAGTGTTTCAAACAATTTTTCCTGGATTATTGAAATATTATCCATAAAAATGTGTAAACTTCTGAGCTACAAATTAAACTTTTTTTCAAGCCATGGTTAGCTATTTGGATAATTTGAGTGTAAATTTGAAGCGTGTAAGAAAAATGCTAAATCTCAGCTTTTTTATTTGAATTTAAAGATTATTTATAACAATAAAATAACAAATAATGGTAAAATACTAAAATAATGGTAGAGAATAATTAAGTAATGTGGGCGTTACGTAGTCACGCTAGACATGTTAAAATCATGAATTAATATTTAAACTTAAAAGAAGAACTTTGTAACTATGAAAGTTTAAAAGATTATGATAGTCAATTGAAGAAAAAGAGGGATTAAAATCTTCTGAAATTATTAATTTTGTCGTTAAAATTATAAATAGGTGTTTACCTTGTCTCTCAAGCGCAAAATTCTTCGGTTTTATGTAAAAAAAGTGGTTTTGATCATTTTAAAGGAAAATATACTCTTGTTTAACTATTTGTCAGATACGTAATCGATATTCAATTATTATTTTTCAAATTAGATAAGTATTTTGTTCCTCAATAAAAGATTATATAATTCGAGAAGTTTTTAATTTATGTTCTTAGATGTAAAAAAAATGAAAATATTTATTAATAATGGTGAATACGGATCACAATTTATAAAAAAACTAAACTTTAGCGTTGTTTTAAAATGTAAGGAGTATCATTTTTCAATCAAATAGCTATTGGATAAACTCAGGTAAATAAATTTAGTATTTTTTGGTAAATTATAGAAAGTTTAAAGTAACCTGTGTGTTTTTTCTTTTCCTTCAAATACCATAAAAAACAAAAAATTAAGAATTTTAAATGCATTTTAAGAAAAGGATAGCGGAATCTCCTACAAAAAAATCCAAAGGCAGAGAAAGGAAATATTTTTTTCTGAAATCTTTTCCACAACATGACTTTTAATTTTTATTTTATTTTTACTTTTATTTTTTACCAGTAGAAAATATTACAACAAAATTCCACCACAAAAATAAAAAATACACGATAAATCAATAGAAGAATTTCTTAAAATCTTTTTTTTCCTTCTTTTTTATTAAAGCAATCTAAACAATTTTATGTTCTAATTTTTAGAAATGCAAGATGTTAAAGAATTATTGATACTCTGTAGTTAAAACATTTTGTTACGATAAAAAGAGCTCTGAGAAAAATAGTATATACAAAAAACTATAATATGGTAAAATTTCTGGCTCCATGGGAATAACCAAACTAACAATTTTAACCAACCTGCTTTGGTAATGATTTTGGAAAAATTAGCAATAAAATATGGTTTTATAATATGTCATAAAATTCGGTAAATGAGTAAAAATTTGTAATTTTATCATGATACTATTCATGGTATTAAATACATTTATTTGATTGAATTTACTTCACAATTCTGTAATTTTTCGAAGTGTGTGGTAATAAGAACTATAACTTAGAAAATCAGAATGCTCAATAAACCGTTCCAGTAATGAACTATACAGTTATTTCACCCAAGTTCTTTTCTTCCTGTATAATCATAATGATAAATATTCTTTAAATGATTCTTTATAAGAAATTTAAGAAAAATATTTTAAAAATACCCAAAAAAAGCGTTTCAGGCCCGATCAAAAACAAAATAGGTTTCATTTCTTCGCGGCAAACTTGGCACGAAATCTTCTAGAAGAAAAAGCAAAACAACTTTCTTTTGAAATTCTGTTTAGAGATTGAAATTCTTCAGATTCAAAAGTGTGCTTTTTTTCCACAATTAAGAGAATATAAAATAACACGTGTCCTTAAATTTCTCTCGAATTTGCAAGCAGGAGATTTTATTATCGAAAGATCATTTCAAAACATGCGCTGTAAAACACGGCAATCTTTTAGATAAAGCTAACCCTATGGATGTATAACGTGACAATCAGCTTAAAGCTTTTCGTAAGACCATTCTAAAACTAAAAAAACTTTGCCTATTTAGAATCGGAGAATAGCTTTAACAAAATACTCACGTGATTCCACGCGGAAGAATTCCTTTTAAATAAAGCATCGGATTCAAAAGATTTTTCTAAAAGAAATTTAGATTTACTTAAAGTGAATGATGAAATTTGAGGCAAAATAGCTTGCATGCTAATTTAAAAACCTGTGAACAGATAGTAAAACATGGTAAAAAAATCTAAAAGTTGCGTTTTCGATGTGGAATTAAAAGAAGTAATAATAATTCAGATTTTATCAGAAAAAAATCGAAAAGCATTGGTTGCAATAGTAGTGCACACAACAAATGTGTTATGAATGTTCGATTATATGGTGATTTGGTTTATTATTGAAATATTTCATCCTATATTTTTACTTCTTATTCCAACAAAAAAAATATTTTTATCTGAATAGGAAAACTAGCTCTTCAGTCTTTTTGATGTTCCGGTAGAGGCAGAAACACGGCAAATTCTATTACATTTTGATCATAGTTTTAACCATATTTCTTTTCTTAGTTCTAGATTCAATGTTGATCATCAACATTGATTAGTTTAATTTTAATTTTAAAATGAATTTAATATTAAAAATGCCGGTCCCGAATTTGAAAATCACTTAATAATAATTCATTAAGAGTGAGAATTTTTATTTAACGTCAAGTAATATTCTAACAGCAGTTCTTCAAGTAATATTTGTATTAAACCATCCATTCTCGTAGCAAGTAAAAGTTCTATTTCAGGTAAAATAATGCAAATAAAAAATTTAAAATAAATATAATCTTTATTTGCTTCGGCAGACAGTATTGTTCTACAATTTTTTTAAAAATTTAATGGCTAGAAATAAACGATTTTGGTGGAAAACTATGAAGAAAAAAATCTTTATAATGATTTTTCAATTCTTTTTCACAGCAAGTCTTAAAAAAGTTATTCAAGAGAATTAATTTCTTCTTAATTGTTGTTGACTGTACTATGAAAAGAATATCAGATAATAAAAGGGGTCTAGGATGGAACGTTTCTGAATATATATTTTTCACGTTGATTTATTGGCCAACGCTCTATCAAGACATGCAAACAAACACAGACATTTTAAACTTAGAGGCAAAGAAGAGCTTTTTATTATTACCAACCAATAAAAAGTCTTTCTTTGTCTCTAAGTTTAAACTATCTGTGTTTATTCGCTTGTTTTGAAGGCTTATTACGGGCTTATCATACAAAAAATAAAACTGAAATTTTGAAAATAAAATCCTAAGCAATTAAACAACATATTCTTAGAAAATACAAAACAAGAGGAGGTAAGCAGTTTTACGTATCTTGGAAGCATAATTAACTACAAAGGGGGGACTAATGACGCAATACTAAATCAATTAAACTAAGTTCAAAGCAGTATAATCAGTAAATTCAGAAGAAAAAAAAACATAACAAATTCAGCAAAAATTTGAATTTTTCAATCCTAATGTTTAAATTTGACCAACTCTTTGCATCTGAGACATGGCATTGCAATAAAAAAAAACTTATTTATTAGCATATTTATTAAATATTCATAAACAAAACTTTATAACAGCAAGTGTTTAGGAGCAAGTATTTACTAACAAAACTTTAAGTAGAATCTTGCGTATTAAGTGGTTCCATATCATTTGTAATACAGAAACTCTTAGAAAAGCAAAACCAATTGAATTGTTAAAGAACGTAAATGAAAATGGATTGCACTTGTCTTGCGTAAATCTGAAAAATTTAAAGTAAGACAGATTTTTAATTGGAACCCTTCCAATATTAAAAATAGGATGACCTGAAAATGCTTGGTGCAAGACGATTATAAATGAACTGAAAACCACAGAAAAGGCACGGAGAGAGGCAAAATATCCAGCCAAAAAAAGATTTAGACGATAAATTGTGAAAGCTATTTGGTCCAATTCGGTATTATAAGCAAAAATAATTAACCAAAAAATAAACACTTTGATTTATTTCATTAAAATTAAAAAGTTGATAACCTGAAACGAGAATTTTTTTAACATATTTTATTTTAAAAATAAAACCTTTTATTTTGATCAAGTTTTACTTAACTTTGATGTAAGAAACTTTACCACAAAAGAACTTCAACATACGTAGTGAAAGAAAGATGTGTACCTTGTTTTATAAATCCAATTCTTTTTATAACCTCATAAAAAGTTTCTTAAGCTTTAAAAGCATTCAAGTAAAGAAATAGCTGACAATTTACTCTAATGTAAGTCATTTTTGAAAGTTATGTAGCTTACTTAAACACGTGAAGTGGTTATTCCCTTTTTATAAACACATTCAAGTAGGTTTCTTAAAGTCTAAAGAGAAGTAAAAGTTCTTTTTGTTCAATTCAGAAACCACTTTTATTCCATTTCCTTTAAATGCTCTTTTCGAAAAAAAAGTTTTTTTGAGCAATAACATATTCAGATAGCATATTCAAATCTTAAGCAGTATAAAAGTTTTCCAGTTAAATTTCTTTTTTAACTTAAGTTGAATGTCACTTTTCTTATAATAGGATTTCACTTTTTGATTTTGTTAAATGTACATAGAACTTTTAAGAGAAACAAGCACTTAATGAAAATTTTAACACACATTTTGGTATAAAAGTACTTTTTAAAAATAAAAACTAGATATTTGTAATTTAGTTCCAAGATAAAGTATTTCAGGCTTTTGTAAAATAAATGATTAAAGTAAAATAATACTATAAAAGCATTAGTTTAATAGAAAAAATAAAAGGCGTAGTGCTTTAAGATTGCTAATTAATGGGCATTAGAGTAAAGTTTCAACTAATTAGAATTTCTAAAGTATGTGCAGTCTTTATTGATTTTGAAATAAATTGTAAGAGTAAATAGTAACAGAAATAGTAATTGCTTAGGGTATATTGGATTAGATAAAACAATTGCTTATGCTTTATTTTATAACCGGCACTAAACAGCTTGTCGAATTTTACGACAATTAGACTTCAACTTCGCAGCATTATAATTTTAAAATCTAAGTCAGAAGACCATGGAACAAATATTAGGACAAACTATCTTTACCAGTCTTTTTGATGAAACTAACCTTAATTTGCGTTATATGAAGAGGAAAAAAACGAAAGCTGCGAAATCCCCTCCCCTGCATTAAAACTATTCTAATCCATATTTCATCGACTACTAAATGCATTTTACGTCAGCTCAGCATTAAAAGAGTAAATATATATTGGGAATATCCATGATAAATAGAAATTTTAAATATGTTGAACATTTTGTTTACTAAAATTCATTAAAAAATTTTTTCTTAAAAAATACTGTTTAAATGGTAAAATGTGTTAAATATTACTAATAAAAATTTCGGATGCAATTGGAATGTTTCCTGAACATTGAACTTAAAACATCAGTGTTTTTCTTATATTTAGCAAAAAATAAAAACAATAAAAAAAATATTTTGAATTTTCATTATTTACCTCTCAATTACCAACGCTCAAAACGGTTTGAATAAAAAAAATAAGCAATCAGTCTACTGAAATAGAAAACATTGCATTTTTAGCTGTTATTGTGGCTGTAACATGTAAAATTATTTACGTTTAACGTTACTGTTTTCCTTTGATAATAAAACATAAGTGATCTGTCACTCTTTAAAAAAAAAAACTGTAAGTTTCTATTGGACTTTCTTTCTTACATTTCAATATAATACTTAAGTCAAATGTTACATATTTTGCACTCAAATCAATTTTACACTGTAAATTACTAAAATTGCTTTTTTTCAATTATATTCTATTATAAACCTTAATAAATGGTGGGTAACAGAATGGAAGAAATGAAAAATGGTAAAGATTGTCAGTAGTTGCAGTGCAAAGTTTTGAATTTCAGTTATACATTTGTTTGAATTTCCGTAATTTCAGAATTTATACCATATTATATTTATTTAAATAAACTAAATGTAATGAAATAGTAAGTTGGAAATCAAGGAGTTGTTCCCCACAATTCTATGTAATATTAAGTTTCAAATAAAAAGCGACATAAAATTTCTTTTAGAAATTTAGTTCTTATTTTTATAGTGAAAATTAAGTTAGGAAAATTATAAATTTAAGAAAACTATTACCTTTGCAATGTCGTGAAAATAATTCCTAGATGCATTTTAAGACAACAAAAATGCTTTTGATTGTTTTTGAAATGACGTAAAAGTTTAATGCACTTTAAGAAGACAAATATGTTTTTGACTTACTTTGCAATGACGTGAAGACAATTCTTGCATTTACTGGAAATTGACATATATGCAACAGACTTCCTTTGCAATGACGTGTAAACAATTCCTATATATACTTGAAGGTGGCAGGTGTGCTTTTGATATCTAGTGAAGCAAGCATAATATGTTGATATACACGCTGAAACATGATTGAATGCAACTTTCAAATCTTTAGCTACTGAGCCAAATAAAAATTACAGTTGCTAATTTACGGTCAGTGGCATATATTTTGCAAATAAAGTTTTCAGGCAGACCTTTATTTAGCAGGCTTGATGATTTTGCGGATATTTTTTGTTTTTATAGATATCACTACCGCAGATTTTTAGCAATCGATTTCCTTTGTACTAGAAAGACTGAAACTTACTATATACCTAAATAGCCCAAAAGCAGTCAAAATGCCTGTATTTTAAAAGAATAACTAACATGTGAAGAAATTTGTTTAAAATTAATTTTAAATATTTTTTTAGCATTATTTACAGTTATATAACAAGTTATTAGTAAATATTAGCAGTAAAAGAATTATATGTTGTACAAAAAGTCACAATATTCTAAGAAATTGCGTCAATATATACCTAATTTTTTTTTCTAATTGAAATTAAAAGCAGTCAAAGTGTCTTCCGTGGGCAATCTAATGTTAATAATGAATATTATGGGAAAAGCTTAAGTTGAAAGTAAAATCAAAACAGCAAGTGTAAATTTTAAAGGAAATTACAGGAAATTGCATTTTAGCTATGCATCCTCAAACATTAAAATACAAGTGACGAGTTGTCTCTCACATGAAAATATACTTTCTAAATTTATATTGAGTTTTAAAGCGAAGTATGAGATAAAGAGGCACTTAAAACTAAAATACCTTTAAAAACACTCTTGTTAACTTTTTCCGATGAAATTTTTAAAATAAATATATCGTTAATCAACATCAAAAATGCATGTTTATTTTGCAATGCAGCCTTTTTTTAGCTTTAAAAGCCTTAGATACCGGCAATTTTTCCGGAAAGTTCAAGTTTTATAAACTCTTCTGCAAAGCTTGGAGCTGATGAGAATATCCCTGCGGCAGCTTAAAAAGGCATATCATTAATAATAAATTCTTCACTACAGGATTCCTCTTCACGATAAAGAAAACACATGCATCGCATTTCCGAACTAGCACAAAAAAAACTCTATAAAAAACTCCATTTCATAATTTACTTCCACTAGTGCATCGTATGATAAATGGTTTACTTTCAAAGCTCAGTAATTTGTGTCATGCCATGATAAAAGAAGTATTGAATGCCATTAGCTATTCAGAAACCTATTTTTGTGATATTATTTTTTTTCGATCAAGTAATCAGCCTTACACATAACATAAGAGAACTATTTTTTAACTGTCAAAGTGCTTAATGTCGTTTCCTTTATATCAACTTTTTCTTTCTTTAGTCGGCGTTACATGCCGGAAAGGCTGATTAACAGAGCAGTGATTTAACGTCCAGTGTCATATTTTAGAATCACGCAACGGGGTTCATCTAATGATTACTGTGTGTTCTTTGCATTTACAAGACGGGAAAAAGTAACCGTATAAATGTTGAAGGTTTTGGCATGACTTGAAAGCATTTATTCAGCTTCGTTAATAATAATTTGAAAGGGGATACATTTTGAATAATTTATTTCGGAATAAATTTTACGTCTTCGAATGATATATAAGCGAATGAAAGTCCAACGAATGTATGTATTGAATAATGTCGGGATTTTTACCTTCAAGACAAATGGTTTTGAAGGTCGTTTTGCTTGATAAATACTTAGTACTATGCCATTAAATAAGTAAATTTTGTTATATATATATATATATATATATATATATAAATACCTAGTTATTTCATGAAATAACTGATCGTGTCCGTTAAAGTGTAAAACTCTCTTGTATTTCATGGTTTAACTAGTTATTTCCTAGAATAACGATCTGCAGTCAGTTAAAGTGTAAAATAGTCTATATGCTACAGCTCAAAGTTTAGGTACTAGTCAGGGATTTAAAAAATGTTCGTGTAAAACCCAGTGTGTCAACAAAAAATGTTTTTGCTTCAGAAATAATGTTCTTTGTAATTCCAAGTGCCATTTTAGTAATCCTTGTTGTAACAAATGATTTAATGGTACGTTTCCATAAATACCATTTATATGCTGCATAAATAAGATAAATTGCTTCTTTTTTCATTTTAATTGTCTATCATTAGTTTATTTATAGAATACCTAGGTATTTCATTTTAGATAAATTGTTTCTTTTACAATTTAACTGTCTCTCATTAGTTAATTTATAGAATACCTAGTTATTTCATAGAATAACTAGTTAAAGTGTTAAATTAATAACATATTACACACTTTAACGGACGCGATCAGTTATTTCATGGAATAACTAGGTATTCTATGAAATAACTGCATTATATACTTTAACGGTAGCATATATATATATATATATATATATATATATATATATATATATATATATATATATATATATATATATATATATATATATATATATATATATATATATATATATATATATATATATATATATATATATATGTATATATATATATATATATATATATATATATATATATATATATATATAGGCATGTTTTAAAAATTAAAATAATTAATAAAGCCGGAAAGCAAATAAAGAAAAAAACTATTGTGTTGTGTAGGGTATCAATAATGTCAACAGTCATAATTATTTTTTTAGTTTGAGTTTTGCAACATATCGAAGATCTTGTTTTGAGAAGAAGGTATCTACATTTAGATAGAGTTTACTATTTTTGGTACTTATTCATTTCAAAAGGCCTATTTGGTTTATTCGACCCTTTAAAGCATATAGGTAACTCACTTTTCACATCATAAGCAACAAACTTTAACAGACCATGCTTTCATTTAAAAAGTATAGCTAATGCACTCACAGAGAAAATTATTTTTGTTTTGAATCATATTAGTAGGACCCTGAAAATAATATACTGAAGATTTGCTGCAGTTTTCAGGTGGTGCCAAAAATTGTTTTGCTACACAATAAGAACCTTCGTCTCTTTGACTGTTGCACTTTGACAGTTAGCTCTTTTTTTCCAGAATTTCTACAGTTGAAGATAATAATAATATTTTGGTTGTCATACAATGCATAAGTAATTCTTTGCCGTAGAAAATATATCGCACTTCTGGACAGAATCGTAGAACTTGTATACGTTAGAATGAAAGTTATAAAGCTGGCCCCTTTTTGCAAAGTGATTATTAAATGATCTATTAAAACTTAAAGAAATCGCTTCAATGTTAAAAAAATAGTGTAATTAGAAATAATATTCCACTATTCAGAAGTTAAAACAAGTTGATTTTTAGCTTTTCATTTTTTAAAGGAAAAATTTGAAAATTGCATCAAGTAACATTTTCTGATAACCACAGAAGTTTTAGTGTTAAAAAGAAAGTTTACAAATTCAGAGGAATTTTAAGGGTTGAACATGTTTATCATTTTCATCTAAGATTTCTTTTGCCCAATTAACATAGACTTAGACCAAGTAGCACTTTTATAAAACCACAAAAGCTAAAGTGCTTCTGAAAGTTTACCAATACCGAAGAATATAATGGATTGAATTTGTTTATTAACTTGAATTTCGTTTAACCTTTCGTCTGCCCAAATTACAAAGACTTAGACCTAATAACACTTTCATATAACCACAAAAGTCATAGTTTTTAAAAGGCAGTTTACCAATTCAGAAGAATATTTTAGCCTGAATTTAGTATTTTTTATTTCAAAATTATGCAGAATTGTTACCTTAAGTTCATAAACAAGTTCATAGAAATCAGATAAATAATAGTTTCTTAGTTCATCTCATACTAAATTTTTAAAAGAAAGTAAGACTTTGTTTAGCGAGGAATTTATTCCTGATAGTATTCTTTCACTATTTTATCAGTAAATAACCTTCAAACAATTATGAAAAACGAAAATTTATTTTACCAAAATTCCTCCGTTAGAAAAATTGCATCATTATTTATTTAACTGAAATTTTTTTTTATATTTCTTTTCAATAATTCAATTAAGTATCCAATCTATTCTGTAGTTTACACTTAAAACGTAGATTTTACTCCTGGTTAGGCATATTATGCACATTAACGTTAATATGTTTTCGAGATTTTTCCTTTTCAATTACGTTTAATTTTAATGAAAATAAGTAAAATACTTCACGTGTATAAAATTAAGTGGGTTTTGAAAATGTTATTTTGCTGAATAAATTTCAGAATGAAAGTCAATTATTAAAAGAAGCGTGTTTAAATATGCATGATTTATTTTCATAAACTTTAGCTTTATTGCTTACAAAGACACTTTATCGTGTTAGGCGTTATTTTTATTCTATTTAAGTTTTTATCGCTAATTTTAGTAAATTAATGTTCTCCCAGCAAAGGTTAAAAATAAATATTCAACGACTTTTGCTAGAGTTTTAAAAAGATATAAATTATCTAATTTAGAGCAACATAAAAAATTCGTTTGGTAGTTTTTTTCCTCATTTACAACCTAATTCGATTAATATACTGCCAAAGAAGATTATTTAAGAAAAGTAAACAGAAATTTTGTTTTAGTTAATTTATTTATTTCCTTTTTCAAAAGAATAAATCAAGTTAATGGGGAGGTAGAACTAATGCAATTCCACAACATTCTCTTAAGCATGTTATAACATAATAAGTATTTTTTTCTGGATTGAAATTAAAATTAACTTATTTAATTTTGCTTTCAAAAGATTATATTTTTATGCAGTACTTTGCACACGTATGAATATTAAATTCATTATATCATAATCATTCCCAATTTAAAAAAAAAATTATTTCTGTAAATAATAAATGAACTGTAAAAAGCTAATATAGTTTTTGGAGAAAAAGTTAGTTAAAACATTTGCTAGTAATTCGATATAAATTTCTATTTTATTACTTTTTTTAGACTTTATTGAACAAGTGATATACGTAAGGCATTTTACGCTTTTAAATGTCACCCTCTTATTGTTTTGAAATTTACTCAGAACACAATGACTCTTCCCAATTATTTATTAAGGCGAATCAGTTTTGTTGGAGAATAATTTTGGGTGAAGTTAACTTTTCAATAATGCGACATATTTTTTATTTATGTTACTTTTATTGTTGGAATTTATGAAATCATATGAATCAAATTTATGAAAATCATAATGAATTGTTTTAACCATGAACTTTCCTAATCCAACTTAGAAGACAATGAAACTCCCAAACTATTTACGTAGGCAAATCAGTTTTCTTGAAGAATATTTTTGGGTGATGTTAGCTTATCAACTTTGTCAATTTTTTTTTATTTCTTTACAACTTTGTTGAACATTTTGGCTGATAATTTATACCAATTGGCTTATGACTCTTAACCATGTACTCGTTTTTTTTATGACACTGAGTATTCGATAGACTCCAAAAACAGTAAGCATTCCAAATAAATTACCAAGAGAACTTTATTTTTTGAAGCATAATTTTTAAGGAATTATGTCATTTTCTGCTTATTTTATTTCAATTTCAGCATTGAACAGGCAAACAGTTTATTTATGCCAGTTGGTTCATGATTTTCAAATCCGCGAAATGAAGCACAGTTTTATTTTGAATCCAATTCAGAAGGTGATGCATATTATTGAGTCCTAGATATTTCCACCTTATACAAGCAGCAATAAAAAAGCAATAAACTATAGAGTCTTATAACTATACAGCTAGCAAAAGCATTAATAGAAAAACAGTAAGTTATAGAGTCCAAAAAATATCCAGCTAACACTAGCATTAATAGAAAAACAGTAAGCTATAGACTCATAAAATTATCCAGCGTGAAAAAGCATTAATAAAAAAACAATAAGCTTCAGATGTCAAAATATTCATCTAACACAAGCATTAATAGAAAAACAGTACAACGAGACCAAAAGAAAAAAAGAAAGAAAAAAAATGAGACAATTTTGGAATATCGGACTGTTATTTGTTTTTTCTTGAGATTAGCGTTTTTGTATTTAAGATGCATACTAAACTTGCATACTAATTAATGCTACATTGTGGTAAATGTAATTTATTTCTGCTTTGTTGATGTTTCTACAATATGTTTTTTTTCTAAATTACCTCTTCAGTGCAGTTTGATTTGGTGCAATATTATGAAACTATCATCGACGTTTATAAATTAATTTGCTCAACTCGCTAGCCAATGTCCTCCTTTTTCCCAGTAACAATAAATTAAGTAACTGCAAATAGTACAATTCAAAACAGGAGGATAATGAAATCATAAGTGCAAGGATTTATTACGTATGCACTTTGTAATCTTAACATACCAAACATAATACCTTTCTTCGGCCAGTAATCTCAGGCTTCATTATGCACCTCATTATGCTTGATATTGTAGCCTCTGAGGAAGGTTTAGTTGGGGTTTCAAGATATTCTGATGTGAGTTTGGAAAATGTCATCGAAGCCATTGACACGCATCGAGAGAATTTGTCGCTAGAATCATATTTATAGAATATTTTAAACTCCTCAAATAGTGTTGTTAGAATTCACTACAACTTTTTAAAAAATCTCCAGAATTAAAAAAAAAATTAATCTTTAAAAAATCATCGCCGCATTAAGCAATAAATAAATAATCGAAGGAGTGTTTGAATTATTCATAAAAGCAGCAAGTTTTTAATTTGCACACATCTCAATTCAATATCTATAATGTTTGCATATCTACCTCTTTTCTCTCTTATAATTCCAGAATCAGAAATGAGAAGTCCTGAAGTCAAATATAGCATTATTTTAGCCCCATTTCCTAAAATTTGCAAGTCTCTGATGATTTTATTCAAATGTTTAGAAAATAACACCGGTGATATTCAAAATAACCGGTGGTGTTTGAATAATACCAAGTTTTATTGCACGTTTTATAATTATACCATGTAAACAAGGAGAAATTCTACATGAAATGATGTCACTGAATTAGTTTAAATTTTCTCTGATATCATACATTTATTTTGTTTGTGGATGTACTATTGAAAAGTGTTTCTAGAAATATAAACAATTTAAAATCAAAAGCACTCGAAATAAAAAAAATAGATGTTAGTAGTTAAGTTTAATAGATGTTAGTATCAATAATTGTCTGGTATAGGGAAGTTCAGACAATATTACATCGGCCGCTTTTTTAAATATTGAAGTATAGGTTTTCTCAATTTTGCGCAGGATTGTGTTGAATTGTTTATAATCAATTAATTCGTTATTTTCTTTCTTGTTTTATCCCATACATAGAATGACTATTCAGTTAGCTTAACGTAAAACAATGAACTCATTACATCATGTACACTGAATATTTTGTTGAGTTATTGCGTAAATATTTAACGTCTTATTCATTATCTATCAAGCTTTTTACATTATTCAATGTTCCAATCTCGGTTAAACACTTACCAACTATAATAATCTATGAATAATCAATAAAAGGCTATTTCTTAAAGCCCATCCCAGTATTAGTGTAATATGTTATGCATAACACAGTATGCATTAATAATACATGTAAGCCCATAATTCTAATTATAACTAGTGATATAAAAGTATTTTAAAGCCTATTTAATATCGTAATCGCTAATATGCTACAATTAAGGTAATATAACTTATTGGTCATGCATTAGATAAGAATATTGATATTGTAATCTATAGTTTTCGGATCTAATGCATATGATTGAATTCATATGAATAAATAATGAAGAACAAACTGAATTGTAACTCATAATTATTAAAGATTTAAGTAGATCGAATGACTCCATTTTTCCTCTCGTAACTTTGTTACTGATTTAAATTGCTAGTTAATAATTAATGTGACTTTTAATAGTTAAAGAAAGAGAATATTAAGTGTAATAGACATATAAAATAGATGGAACTAAGCTTCAAGAACTTGCTTTTATTTTATATCAAATTTAAATATAATTTTAATGGCCACTAATGTACATAAATTTAGTAGATTTCAGAGCCATTAATTTAAAACTATTTTTTGTGTCTCTTTTAGTATTAAATGCATGTAACATAATGTTGACGTAAATCACAGCTTACTGATCTATTGAATATGTATATAAATTTCGAAAGCCATGTAATGAAGCAAAATAAAAGCAAATTATATCTTATTGGAACAAGTGTGATTGTTTACGCAACACAAATATAGAAAAAATCCCCTCTCCTTCATCTCATAAATTCTCTACCAACAGCTCTTCATGTTGGTAAAAAGGTAGAGTGATTAATGAAATCTCGTAGTTCAACATCGGAAATATTCGATTTAGAGTACTTAATTCCTAATGTCCGAAATCTAGCTTCCTATCAAATCAGCTAGATACACAAATAATCTGTTTCCCCAATCAGTGAAAATAATCAGCCGAAGAATTACGAATACCATTAAGGATTACTAATTTTGCGTTTAACAGTGATGGCTATGGTGATTATTATTATGATAAATTATTCATTGGAATAATAAATAATCAATGCATTATTTTTATTTTAATAAATAAATTTTAAATTATGAGCGTATTTCATTTAAAATTCTAAATTAACATCGCGACATCAAAAACATGTAGTTTATCTTTATGAAACTAAATGCAAAACCCGTTATTTCGAATTTCAATGCATTTACACTACCGTATATCATAAAGCGAATTAACTTTAAATTATTTTGTAGTTATTAGTCTAAAATTATTCAACTATATTAATTTTATTATAAATATTAAGCAGCACTCCAATATTTTATGGAAAAAGTTATGTTTCAATAAGTGTAAGTAAGTTATATTATAATCTGACCACCGATATAAAACTTTACGTATAACTAATTTCCCAATCTTTTCTATTACTAAACGCAGAATCTAGGCAAAAAAAAAATATGTCTAGCTCACAGCCTATCAAACTAATGAATATGTACAAATCTCCAAAGCCAAATAATAGAGCGAAAGAAAATAAACTATAACTTATTATAACCAGAATTGAAGTTTACTTAAGATGAAAGTCGAGAGAATAACCTTTCATTTCATCTCATAAATTCTCTACCATTTAGTTCCGAACACAGTTAAGCGAAAAATGAAATCTCAGAGCTTAACGTCGGAAGTCATTGACTTATAAATTTTATTTCTTTTTTTCCCAAATCTAGTTTCATAGCAAATTAGTTGTAAGATATACAACAAATCCATTTCTGCCATCTGTAAAAAATAATCAGCCTAAAAATTGCCAATACCATTTATGGTTATTCAATTTGCTGTTAGCTCCGATGGCGATGAATCTTTTCAGCATCGATACAGCTGTATGAATCTTAAACATTTTGAACTCTGACTGTATTTTATTGAACAGTCTAATTTAGCATCACGAATTTTAAAAAAAAAGTAGTTTATCTCTAAGAAACTAAAATAGGTATTATAAGATATCGTATTTATTTGCGTCGCACTATATCTACACAATGGGCTATTTTATAATCGTCGTTAAACAGTCGACCCAATTTCATGGATTTACGACTACTAATGTTCATCTCCGTAGCCTTGTAATTTTGAACCAAATCCAGAAGACAAGGGAACTTCTGGATCGAGTATTGGGAGAAATTTGTCTTCATGGAGGACTTTTTGATGGGGCTAACCCGCATTTGCGTTACATGTAGGGGAAGACCACGAGAACCTCCCACGGTTAGCCTGTCGACAAGGGGACTCTAACCGATGATCCGTCTATCACTGAGGATATTTCACGTCTGCACTGTGGTCAGTGCAAGCCGGAAGCGGAATTCGTATCGACTGGGATTCGAACCAGGTTCGATACATTGGAAGGCGAATGCTCCATCTCCTACGGGCTATTTTATTTTATAACCGTCGTTGAACAGCCGACCCAATTTCATGGGTTTACGACTACTTACGTTCAACTCCGTAGCCTTGTAATTTTAAACCAATCCAGAAGACAAGGAAACTTCTGGATCAGTACCCCCAGAGGTATTGATTTGTTGTGGGAACATGGAGGACTTTGAGACTCGACAGATTTAACGTGCATCAGTCACCATTTACTACACGGGGAGTCTTCGGCCGGCGAGGATCGAACCCACGACCTCTTGGATATGGGCCCAGCGCCCTCCCGACCAGGCTATCCCGGCCCCCTATGGGCTATTGGCGACTGTCTGGGGAACATCCCCAATCATGATCCGAAGACATGGCATCGTAAATTTGATCCTTTGCAGAGGGGATTGCTTCCCCGCCTTAGTAACCCGAATACCTGAGTGCAAAGTCGAGCTCTTTACGATAGAACAGTTTATCGAGGATCAATAACGCGCACTCTCTGTCCCTACGTAGGCTGACAAAGTGGTCACCCACCCGCTTACTGACCACATCCGGTGGTACTTGAATTAGGTGTTCTGCTAGAAACCATGTCCTTACGATCAATCCACTGCAGGACCTAAAAAACAGAGATCAAAACGTGTTTTTTTTGTTGCTCTAATGAATAATTCTCTTGTGTATATTCTTTAAAATTAATTAGATTTTACTTTTTTAGTCTGAAACTCTTCCATATTAATTAAACATTGCCCAAATATTTATTGGGATTAATTACGCTATAACCACCGGTATAAAACTATTTTCCGAATCCCTTCTATTATTTAACGCATAATCTAGGTATTAAATAAAAATAATGTTATCGTAACTCACAGCCTACCGACCTAATGAATATGTATAAATTTCCAAAGCCAAATAACGTAGCGCGAGAGAAAATAAACTATAACTTATTATAACATGGATTAAAGTTTACATAAGATGAAAGTAAAGCGAATAACCTTCCCTTTCATCTCATAAATTCTCTACCAACACCTCTTTAGCTCGTTATACAGTAGAGCGAAAAATGAAATCTCGAAGCTTAGCGTCGGAAATCATCGACTTAGAATTTTCACTTCCTATTTCCGAACTTACTGCCCCTTACTTTGGAATGGGTGGGACAGATGGGACGGGTGGGACGTCTGCGTAGAATATCACTACGTCAGAGGTTAGCAGCGCCCCACATTCTTTCACGCACGAAAATTCGAACTTCTCACCTAAACATTCATTCATGCTTCATTCTTTGTGTGAGGTTGGTGGCTGAAAACTACTTCCCCGCTGATCAGCTGGGTGCTGTTGAGAAACAAACTTTTAGGGGTTTCTTCAGTGGCTGAGTTATTTGTGACGTTTACGCTAAGCTGAGAAGTAGTTTGTAATTGAAGTGAGCGGAACATATTCAAGCGTAATTTCAATTTAACGTATTTGTAACATTACGTGTCAGAAAGTAAATAAAATATTAAATGATATTAAAAATGGTTAGGAATGAATTCAAATGGATTATATCACCAAGTTAATTTTCATAATTTTCTTATATGAGTATTATTAATTATATTCTCAAAAGGCAAAAGAATATCATAGTTTCTGACGACTACCAGTTACCTATGCTAAAATCAAACTTAGCATGCAGTAAAAATCAAAGAAATCGTGAATAATTTAGTAAATACAAACGCTGTGACAATAACGCTGTTGCAATGTAATCCTTCTTATGATGTAACATTTTACTAATAATGTACTTTCCATCACGATAAGATCTAACAATGCTTACAATATTCATGATATATGCTAAATAACTTTATGATTTTAATACGAACTTAAAAATATCATATCCGAAAGTCGTCGAATATGTGCAGAATTAATATTTGTGTGATCTTCTAAAAGGAAACAAACCTATAACATTTTAACTGACATCACTGCTTTGGATAATTTCATTTAGAAAGTTGAAAAAGTTATATTTCCACAATGATACATTTTATTAACTGTGCACTAATCATCTTATCATTGATTGAACTAGGTAAGTTTTTTTTTTGTTTATTTAAATAATACATTATAATTCATTTACAAATATGTTATTGACTATTAATGCCGAAGTAATGAAGCGAAACGAGTAATGAAACGAAGTTTGAAACGGTATGTTTTAAAGTCTTCGCATGACATGTAATTAAAGTTTCGATTACATGCAACCGTCTGTTTATTTATTTTTTTTTGTTACATAAATGCCGAAAAACACAAGTTTTTCACCCTAATAACATTTGATTTATTGTCTAGATTGTATGTAAGCGCAAGTAAGTGGTATTCTTATTAGATAAATGGGCTAAACTTAAGTGTGCTAATTAGTTTGAAAGACGATATGATACTTTGAGTTAAATAAGACACAAAAGTGTTCTTTCTTTTCTAAATGAATAATAGTTTTTGATACATTTGAATTCTGAATGTCAGATCCTCAAAAATAGATAAGAGCCGATATCTTGAAAATATGATTCTAACAGTCTAGTATAGAGAACTGTTGAAAATTAGGACATTTTCATGTTAATTTAACTTTTTAAGTATTTTCGTGCATTTTAATTATTCAAATGCATTTAAAAATTCACGAAATAATAAATTAATTTTAACCAAGAATTTTTCTTTGTAATAAATTCTTGTTCCATTATCATTTATTAAATTTTTTCATTTAATTGAAAAAATAGTTATTTTTTTAAATTGTAAGTTGCGCAAATAACATCATATGAAATTGATATTATTACTTAAATTTAAATAAAAAAATATTTGGCTGATTAAAAAAATATTTGGCTAAATTCTTTCAAATTTTTGGTCTTATTTAAAGTAAAAAGCATAAAATAATAAAAGAATAGGCTAACACTATTTTTTTAAATGTTAAGTACACTTTAAATTGAAATCAAAATTAATTTAAGTTTGAAATTTAATTTATTACTGTAATTATTTCAACTTAAACTGTAAAATTTAAACGTCATCATTAACAAAGACATGTATTATGCACTATGTACTCTGAATACATATACTTTATAAAAATGAATGGGGATATTTTACGTTTAAGTGCAAGAAAATGAGACTAAAAACCTGAAAGAATGACATTTTTACAGATTTCAATTACTTTTATCTGATTTTTTAACAGGTTTACATTATTGCTTGTATTAAATAGTAGTAACAAATACAATAAAATTTGATAAATTTAACAGCAGAAATTTTCTTGTAAATGTTTCAATACAATACGAAATGCTTAAGCAAATATTTTTTTTAATTAAATAATTGTATAGACTATGTGGTGTTGGCAAAGATTTAAATTTTGAATGTTTATTTATATTTTTATACTGTTTGATGCATAAGAAAAATATTTATGAATGGTTGCAGTGATTGACTTGTTTTTCCTGAAAAAATGATTTTAAGTTTACTTAAAAATGCCAAATGTTTCAGATTATCGAAATGCTAACTAGCCTCTACAATTTTTAAGCATCTGCATTTATTTATCTAAAATATGAATAAAAAAAAGATTTTACTCAAGAGACACCAGTCTGCGTATTAGGAAAATTAAACACTTAAATTTCTTTTTTGTTGAATATATTTTTATTCATTTTAGTTAATTATTTATTTAAACGTCAGTATTTTCAGTACACATAAAATGGAATAGTTTTTCTCACTTGCCATATTGCCAAAGAGTTGTAATTCAAAATATAAATATTTAATTTCTGAATTTAATTTTTGAATTGCTAAGTTTACTTATCGCTTTTGTATTTTTTACTAATTGAGTAGTAATAAGAACCATAATTTTTGTGTACAGTCAGAAAATGAACGAAAAAATTACCAAACAAATGGTTTAAAGGCTATATATTCTGCTCAAAATATAGTTCATAATGTAGAGTAAACAAGAAAAAAATTACAGAACAATGAAAAAAAGGAGAAGAAAAAAAGAGAAAAATAATAATAAAAATAAAAATAACAAAAACCGAAAGAAAAAGAAAGAGCAAAAATTTAAAATTTTAATCAAAAAATAGTAATTAATAAATCGGAAAATAAAAGAAATAATCTTTTCATCAGCTCACGCGACTATATTCGCATAAAAGAGTGCTTTCCAATATTGCATCAATATAGCCAAAGCAAAATATATCAATACTGTGAGCTGATAAAAGGATTATATCTTTTTTTCTCCGGTTTTTTTAAATTTAAATTTTTTTTCCTTTGGGTTTTTGTTATTTTTATTTTATTATTATTTCCCCCCCCCTTTTTTCATTGTTCTGTAATTTTTTCCTTGTTTTCTCTACATTTTGAACTTCTTTTATGAGTTCTATTTACTTCAAGCTTATGCGCAATAAATAAAATTTATTGTTTTTCTTCATTTTCCTCGTGTTTTTTTTATATTTTATTTTTTTAAATACTCATGGGTAGATCATATAAGTTTTATTACAATATAATGAATTAACCTAAGAGTCTAAAGAGCCATTATGTATATATATATATATATATATATATATATATATATATATATATATATATGATTGCACATTTTAATAGCATTACTTCTTTTATTTTAGATGACATGAATAGTTTTTTAATTTATATTTAATTCATATTATTTAATCTAAACTAATGGTAATTAAAGTAGTTATCTTAGTAGTACCTTTAAGTATTTTTAATATTTAAGAATACCACACTTCACAATCTATTCAAAACACTATAAAGGCAAGACACATAATGTAAATTTTAAAACAAAAGCAAGCGTGTTAGAATAAACAAAACAGATTCTGGAAGTGTAAGCATTTGTTTTATGTGACACTCAACATTTGTCTTTTCTGACTCAGTTTGTATTATTCAGCGCTGTACGAAGCATTTTCATAAATTTATTAGAAGCTAGGTTTGCACATAAAACCTGAAAAGACGCTCTAAATATGAATAAAAACTATTATGTTTCTTTTGCCTATAACTTCGAAAACAGATGAACATCAAATATATATTTCAATTAGAATCAAAATAATGAGTAAACTTACAATATTAATGAAAAGAATTGTTTAGTCAAATGGTTCGTATGCAGGCAAGCAAACCAATATTATAGTGTAAAAGTAATATAGCATATCTAAAAGAATTGCACACAACTTAATAAAAATAGCTTTTTTAGATGATGGTTATTTCACTTTTTTCATTTCAATTTCCAAAATTCTGTTCCGTAAAGTTGTAAGTTGTTTATCGTGAGCAATGTACAATGTAAAAAATTCCGCTTCAAATTACGATACCGGGACTTCATCGTAAATCGTAGTACATTATTCGTAAAATTCATTTCTCGAATCCATTTTTACCTTAAAATAATTGACCATAATTTCACATTAATATTTATTTAATTACAGTTATTCAGTGATTTTTATAGTAATTCCTGTAAAAATTCCTGTTTTTCGAGTTTCTTTTTGTTTCGTAGCATATTTCGGTAAAAATGGATTTTACGTTAAAACGTACTGACATGCTGATCACCGGTACTTTTTAAAGTAATTTGGTACGAAGATTTTTACAGTTTATGTACAATTTTAATACCCGGTAAAAATACAAGCTCTTAAAATAAAACTCTACTACTAAGTAAACTTTTGGTTTTAGTAATAGTTTCGAGAACTATCCATAGTTGTTTTAGGATGTTTTTTCTTCTATACAAGTGGAAAGATAAGCACTAGTATAGATTTTTGCTTCATTAAATTGAAACGTGATATATATTTTTATCCGCATACTCTAAAACGTATTCAACTTTAAAGTGAGAAAAATCTAAATGTGTTAAGTAAATTTTTTCATATTCTTGTATATTTTTTTTCTTTTAGAGCAAAGAAATGGCGATGTCTTCTTTGCTTAGAAAATCTGTATTTCAGATTACTTTAGCTGTTAGTTTAGGAACTAAACTTGAAGCATTATATTTATTTGAAAATTTCAAGGGTCACATGAAATTGTTTATTTATATAAAGAGTGAAAAAATAAGCTTGAAGCGTAATAGGTAAACTTTACTTGTCTACTTTTAAACATATAAAATGATGGAATTTCAGAGAACTTATTGTGCGTAGTCGTTCTCTGAACATATGTTCTTTCCACCTGTAATTAATTTCTGCTTTTAATAAAAAGGAAGAAAAAAAAACTAATGTTTGAAATTTATTTAGCTATTATCTTTAAACATTAGGATTATATCACTGTATTTATATGGAAATCTATAGCAATGTAAGGAAAATACACATTTTTATTCATAGGATATTTTGAATCGCAAGTTGATTCGTTTTTGTTTTGATATGCTTATTGCTTTATTGAAATTACACACATTTGCAGGGTCCCGCAGTGGACTGATCGTTGAGACACGGTTCCCAGCAGATCACCGAAGTCAAGCATCACTGACTACGGTCTGTGCGGGTGGGTGACCACTTGGATCAGATTGCGTAGTGACTGAGGGTGTGCGGTATTGGTCCTCGTTAAACCGTTCTACCGTAAAGCGCTCGGCTTCGCGTGCAGGTCGTCGGGCTACCGAAGGGGGGTTGCCATCCCCTCTGCAGGAATCAAAATTGTGATGGCATGTCTTCGGATCATCCTCAGGGATGTTTCCCAGACCGTCGCCAATAGCCCATTGCACAGCTCTAGTGCGACGTAAATGAACAACAACAACATTTGCAGGCTTGTGTGCTCAATTTAGGCTTATAAACCTTTGTCAAGTAGAAAGACAAGTAGAACATATCAGAGAATGACATCATGAAGAATGCATTCAGGGTGACGGCGGGATTCGAACCCGCTACCTTCATGCTTTGTGCAGTGTTTGGTGGGAGATACCGCTCGGCCATCGAGGCCCCTGTTTTTGTACGTAATAAAACATATGAAGAAGTCTCATAACAGTAATTTTGCAATAATCAGACTCTGAACGCGTGCTGCTTTGCACAAGTAAATAACGTTAGCTTCTATTTAAAAAGAAATATCGTGTTTAATATTTATTGAGCTGTAAGCTTAGTGACTAATCTTGAAGTTCTGTATTTATGTGGAAAATTCGTATTTATATACGAAACTTGAAAAATTAAATTTATCGCATTATATTTATGTTTTACTGAGATAATTTAAAAAAGTATCTAATGAAGTCTAAAAACACTAGTCTATTCGTAATCAGACCCTGCGCATCTGTTATTTTGTACCTGTAAATAGCTCCGTTTTTCAATATTAGTTTGCTTATTAATTTACTGACTAAACCAATTACAGTATTTACAAAGAAACCTCAAGCATTGTGTGGAAAATTCGTGTAAAAACTTAAAAATTTACTTGTAGCATAATATCTCTATTTTACTTTCATGCTCTAAAATATATTCAATTATTAACTGATCTTATCTCAAAAAACATCCGTCAGTTTGCCGCTATCTGAGTTTAAACGGGAGTTTCATTTTATCTTCAAATAGTCCCTTCGATTATTTGTTTACTTTTCCTTAAAGCACATTACCAAACATAATTTTGTCTTTCAATTTCTGAAACAACGATAAAATACACAATCAATATTTTTTAGATATTTAATGTTTTTTGCTGCTGTCAAATCATTACTATTAGGATTTTTTAAGAGATTAAACATTTAGAACTACACTATGCACCAGCACTAATGTATCATTAGGCATGTTTTCGATCCTCAAAGGAAAATGTGCTCTATAATGACTTAACAATGCTATTACTAACTATTGAACCCTCTAATCCCTGTATCATGTAGATAATCGAGTTTCAAAGATGATTTATTTCATTCTTTATTATATCTCTTCCATTTAAGGAGTGGTCTTAGTGAATAAAGTAGCATAATGTAAGTTTTATGGCGCTCTATCACGCACTAAGAACTTCAAATATTTTTAGAAATTTTCATTGATATATTTAACGTTTTTCCAACGATTTGCTTACGACAAAAAATAAAACATTTGTTTCTATTTCAAGAAAATATGATTTTCTATTCGAAGTTACTAAAGTTCAGTATTGATTCCTAATTTATTTTATGTACAGTGAGCAAAATTAAAGCGCAAGGACCTTGAATAATTTTTGAGCAAGGTATCATAATTCCAAGGATGCATCTTAATGGTTTTAGATGCATACCCGCTTAACGTTAAATAAGGGTTTAACCTTAAATATGTTATTTCGACTTAAAAACGTAATTTCACTTAATTAAAGTAAACCTTTTATTTCGATAGTGTAAGGTGTGTTGCTAATAATATCTCCAGTATAGATGTCTAAAATGCGGAGTCCTTAATGTTAAATTCGCCATTAGCGAGTTAATGTGGATCTAGGGATAGAGCACACTTCTCCCAATGAATTGTCTCTGATTCAAACACCATGGCTGTTTGGTTTGAATTCTGTTCCTGGTTCGCAGCAACAGTAGTGCTGACAAAAATGTCCTCAGTTTTATACGGATCACGTGTAAGACATGCCAACGAGCTATACAAGAGAGGGTTTCGTTTTTTTCCTCTCCATGTAATGCAATTGAGGATTAGCTCTATTCAAAATTCCACCAAAATTGCCATTTTGCGCCCCAGTGCTTGTTCCGGGATTATCCTCATACGTTATATTGGGTTTTGAAAAAAAAAAGGATGGAAGAGCGAAAATTTATACAGACTCATTTCCTGTTTCACAAGAAGTATTTCCTTCCTAAAAAAATAAGTTTAAAATTTCTTAAGAATATATCACGATAGATTTGAGAACAGATTTGTGGTTAGTAATTCCATGATGTAAAGTATTATTTAAATGACTACTACATTACCAAATTCCTTGCATTACCAAATAATAACTATAAATAAAACTTCAATTAAAAAAAAGAATGGGTGAACATTATAATAACTACTAACACCTGAATGAATATTGGTGTTCATTCAATCCAGTAATAATAAAGGGTCAGTGGTTTTATTAATAGTTCAGAAATTCCATCATCTGCAAAATCAAATGCAATAAAACAATTATTTTATGACAACAAATAATAAATAAAACTTGACACTCCCATGTCTACAAGCTTTCTGCGCCAGTTATCGCGCTCATAGGAGGGATTTTACTACCACTCCCCTCAAATTTCGATGAAATTTACCAATCAGATAATTAAACAATAGTTTAAAATTGATACACAAATCAACAAACTTCTTCAGAATAAAAAAAAAATATTTAAATCGTATGTTATTCATAATAGTGAATTTCAAAATAAGCAAGAGATTAAAAAGGGATTTTAAGTTCAAAATAGTAAAAACGTTCAATAGCTTGCATCTGCAGACTATCTGGAATCGGCAATGGAACGACTTTGTTGATGGCTCATCGTCGAACACTAGAAGCTGTCTTAACTTCAACAGGTCGTGCTAGTAATCTTTCGTGTCTTATTTATGCTTGACTCTGAGATTCGATTTTTTACTTCATTTACTCCGACATATTTTTTAAATAAATTTTCTATAAGCAACAGAATAAAATAACAGGCTCTAGGTTATTTGCATCTGTTTTTTCTGTAAATTAAAACTCCTGTTTCATCAGGCGATAGAAGACAAATATATAGAATTTCCAAATCTGTATCAGAAAACATTTCTAACAGGGCCATTATTTGGCCTTAGACATGGGGCTAAGAGAAAGCAAAATTTTTTAATGAGGTAACAAAAAAAGGGACACACCTTTCCTTAACTCAGTTTATTATAATAAAATTAACACAAAAGTAGAATAAAACAAAAAAAGTAAGAAAGGAAGCACCATCAATAGCAAGAATCTACAGAATACCGTTGCTGGAATCATATTGAAAAGCACCTTTGATGTTAAATTTCAACTCTATCACTGTCAAATAACTCAAGCATTATAGCTCGCTGAATGTCATCATCTTAGAAGAAAGAATTTCATTTCAGCATTTTATATTTTTAACAAATTATATACAAAAGTGAAGAACACTAAATATAAAAGAGTACTTCTTGCCATTTTCTAAACATTCTGTCTCTCTTATTCTGTTACCAGCCACTTGCAAATTGAGCTCAAAAGATGTTGGAACTAAGCGCATTTCAGCCACATTCGTCATTTATTTATTTATCTTGAATAAGTGTCGCAATACCATTTGAATAAAATCCACACAACATAAACCAATGTATCACTTGAAATCTAAAAATAGATTCTATTATTCTGTTATCAACCCGCTACAAATTCAACAAGGTTGAAACTAAACGAATTTCATTCAAACATATGTTTATTTATCTTGAATAAGTGAAGTAATAGCAATTAACTGAAATTACCAAAACATAAACAAACGTATCACTTGATTCTAAAAATAGGACCTTTGATTTGCAAATATTTCAAAAATGGAACATCAGGTTTTAAAATATTATTTTGACTTTAAAATTTTAAAATAAAAGTTTCTAATCTGCTACCTGACAGATTGTTACATAATCCCCGCAGAAGCTGTTATAGTTGCATTGTATAAATTTAATTTTTAGTAATTTATACTAAAAGCGGTATAAAACTTCACAAATTTTATCAAATTTCTAAAATTCTTAAAAAAAATCAAATAATTGAGGGAATGGAAATCTAAATTAAAAATAAATAAATAAATATTTCATAATTGACATTTTAATGTATGACAAATAATATTATTTGGACTTTAATTACTCATTAAATTCAAACTTCAAATACATGCTCGATTTTTTAGACACTGGCGTCTATGAATCTGAAACAATAATAAATAAATTGAAAAAAATTTTTTTGGTTTAATAATATTTGTAAAAGCTATATTTTTTTAAACAATCTGGGGATGAAATAGAGCCACGTGAAAATGAGAGTCCAACAAATAATTTGAGTCTTAGCCCACTATGCTTTTAATAAGAAAAACTTTTCTCCCTCATTAAGATTGCGAAAAATTTTAAAGCTTTTTCATTTAAAAGGCCACTACGCATTATTTTTTAATCATGTGCCACCATAAAGTATTCTATTTTTACAAGGAATTCAATCCTGATTTGTGTTTTACACATTGTGTTTCAAAGTGTTTTTGATTAAAAAATTATTCCATACTTAGTCAAGATTACAAACATAATTTCGCGTAGGTTTTATGTTAAATTTTGTGTTTATTTAACACTAGAACGACATGATTTAGAACGACTATTGTGGTCATTTTGACAGCAGTAAAAATGAACACAAATATTTGAGTATCAATTCAAATATCATTATAAATAGCTAGGAAAAGTTTATTTTTGATAATTGTAATACTATGCAGTATGCTTAATGGTATTATTTATAATATATAAAAAGTTATTCCATTTTAGGGAAAAATAATAACATATTAAAATAGTTACGTACTATTGTGGACATTAACGCATGATTTGAAATAAAGTTACTAGTGAAGATTCAAGCATATTCCATGAAAAAAGTCTCAGGCATGACGAACAGTCTTGTTTTGTGACAGCGTTTTTTACTTGTAGTTCAAGAAATAATGGTGGTGGGTGGGGTGGATAGTTTCTTTATAGCAATCATATTTCGTTGGCAAAGCTTAAAATATAGCATTATCAAGAAATGTATGAAGAGTTACACTATTTAAAAAAAATCAGGAACATTTGCAAACTTAGAAAAAGTATAGTTGTCAAAACTAAAATTGGTCATATTTTAGAAATCATTCGTGTTGTTTTCAATCACCATATTTGATGGAGCTAAAAAAAACTGACTCGTTGAAAAAATTTGGCATTTTCAAGGAGATTTTTTGAATTGTGAACTTTATTAAAACTTCCACAGTTATGTATAGTACTCGAGATGTAGAAATTTATTTTCAGTTTTTATCGATGTATAATAATAGTTTTCTTTTTATCACGTGCTAAAATATTAAGAAAAAAATGTGAACTTGAGGAAAGATTGCTTATTGGGTTAATTTTTCTATAATTTAGCAGTAATGTAACAACTATTGAAATCTTTTTTTGCCCATAAAGAGTAAACAAGTTTTAAAGACAAAAAAAAATCCGTTGGGAAATTTATTTCCTACAAAGAAAGGTGATGGAATGTTCAAAAGGCAAATTCTGTCCTTGTCTTATCCTAGAAATATAAAACTGATCAAAAAAATAGTTGATAAAAAGTTTAGCAATGAACCAGAAGTTTAATCCAAATTTCATAGTCTTTTTTTACAAGTACTGAATAAATTTAATGGCATGATCTGCTAACTTTTTTTTCCAGTTTTCCTTGCTATAAAATGCAAATTAAAATTTTTTCACAAAATATTTTCCTTATTTCAGAGGTTAATTATTTATTTCTAAGCCGTTTGCGAGCTCATATCTAAAATCAATCTGAATAAAAGCAATTGATACTTGGAGAGAAGCAACGAGCAGGAAGAGGATTTCTTTTGTTAAAAAAATCTTACAGTGTTGACCTAGTCATGTTCTTGCTCGAATGCAATAAAGATACGCAATGAAGGAGAAATTTTAATTCTTTTTATTTTATAACCGTCTTTTAACAACTGGTTGCCTAATTCAAGCAATGCACTCCAATCTCTATAACTGTCATTTTTACAGCAATGGTCAATCCAGGTGAATTGGAATTTTCTAAACCAATTATATACTCTAGTAAAGATTTTCTTTAATGCTTTTGAAAATCTCAAAAATTTATTAAAAGTCACGAAAGTCAAATAAGATCACTCCGGTAGCTCTAGTGTTAAATTATTAAAACGATTTCATATTGTTTTCAATAAAACTAATATACTAAATTTTCTTAACAAATATATAAAATACTAATAACTACTAGTATACGTATAGTCATTAGTATAATAATGATTTTATGAAATCGGGAGATGGTAAGAAATGTATGATAAATATTAAAATTAATTTTTTTCGTTAACTTGATGCGATAAGCATAAGAGCATCAGATTTTATTCTGATTCCACCGATGCGTGTATTAAATATTTCATAAAGCTAAAGGCGTTTGTTTTTGTTCCATAAATTTAATGGTTTGCATACGAGTACTTAGCAAAGCGGTTTGCTCATATATTGAAAGAAAACCGTGTTTCCATTCCTTTATCTTATCGTAAAATTCAATATTTTATCTCGCGTTTCTTATTTTAAGACGTATGAAAAAATGAATTTGAATTCATCTTTTGTTCGAGATTTAAAATTTGAATGGAAAAAGGATTTAAAAACAATTTTCTAAACAATTTTTACGAAAATATTTGTATTTTTGGAATAGAGGAATATAACGATTTCAAAAATCCTTGCAGATATTACTTTCAAACTGATAGCTTATTTCGGTTTAGGCATTTTTATGTTCATATTTTTGATCTGACTGTAGATTTTCCTAAATATTTAACAGGATATTTCTGTTAAAGAAAATAATTTAATATAGTACTCATGTGAGGGTAAAAAGTGACAAATATTTCATAAATGCAAAATGGTTGCGCAGGTGCCTATCCTAAAGCAATTTAGACAAGAAATTATAATTTGTTTGTGAAGAAATCCATATATGTATGAAAAATGTAGAAATATATTTCACTCTCAGTTAATGATATATAATATATATAGCTTGAAGTAGGCTTTCTTTTTGGCTGTGTTACTTAAACATCATTTTATTAGTATCCTTTTTAGGAAAAATTTATATAGTTTTCATTTATTCTATTATCTTATTTCCATTTATCATTATGCTTGACTTGCGCGAGAAACAACTAGTGACCCGCATGTTATTCAACGTATCTGGGGTCAATCATAACTTTTATCATAAGTGTTCACGTCTTTCTTTACTAATATTCTTATATAAGGTCAAACCAGGGTTTCTTTTAATTACCTGTAGTAAAGTTTATGCTAGTTTTTAGTATTTATTTTATTTTTAAATATAAATATTGGGTTCATTTTCTTTAAAAAAATCTGTAAATACATTCATTAATAAGTAAATGAAAATGCAATTTATCTGTAATTAAATAATAGATTAACGTTTATAAAAACCAGTTAGCTAAAGCAACTTTACTTTATTAATTTCAAATTCAAAATGTAATAAAAATTAGAAGCAAATCTTTAATTAGATATTTTCTGATGTATTGCTCACTTTACATTCAAACAAATTGTCACATTTTCTTTTTTTTTCAGATGTACCTCATTTTATTTCTACTTTAATTTTTATCAAAAACAAATCTATTATAGGGGATTATTTCGCTAAGTTGTGAATAATATTTGAAAACTATAACTTTTAATTAAATATCTGACAAACATTCAATCAAAAGTAATGGATAATTATTTTTTTGTATAAGCATCGAACTACTTTATTTTTATACTTTTTAGACTCAAACGAAAAAAAAAACAAAAAATGTTTAAGTTGCTTAGTAATAGCTAAAATCATAGCAATATATGAACAACTCAATTCCCTTTATTCTATCTAAATACTGTTATCTTAATATAAACTTTAAAATGTGCAAAGATGCACTCTTCTCCCTATAAAGTAAAATGTACATTGATGGCACATTGCAGTAAACTCTAAAAGTTATTCATGCTTAATCATTTTTAACTCAAATGGAGACAGGGTATTAAACTAATAACTATGATACATAATACTATAGTTTACAGATTAAAAACTTATTGAAAAAGGCAACGTTCGTACTTGCAATCTGGAATATACATTCCCAAAATTCTAAAACGTTGTATTTTATTGTTATTTTTATATTGATAATATTTATTATTTGTAAATCAAAATAGACTAAATGGTTCCGAGAAAAAAAAGAATTTAATAATAGCATTTATAAAAAAATTTTATTTCAAAAATTTAGAGCTTAAGACAATTTGATCTTATTAAAATTATACCCTAATACAATTATACCTTAATACCAAAAATCTTAATACGATTTCCCTAACTGCAATCTAATTTTTTTTTATATATTTTATAAAAACTGAAAAAAAATTTTTTTCGATCGGCTGCTTTTAAAGCAAAAAGATTTTGATGATTATGAAAAAAATCGTGATGTATGATTTTAATATAGAACAAAGATAATTCAAAGATAGTTTTGTTAATTCAAGATAGTCAAGATAGTTATAAAGATAGTTTTGTCAATTTAGAATTTAATATATTTTATTATTTTACTAATTAATATAGAATCTAATTTTCCATAAAAAATTTTTTTTAAAGTGTTTGAATTGTTTGAAAGGCTTGAAAAAAATTTTATTAGGTTAAAATAAGCATACGTAAAATCTTAATAATATTATTTATGGATAAGAAACGCTGAACATTCAAAGAAAAAAATTTGGTCAAAACTACCACAATATGGGAACACAAAAAAGCAAGGTAGTTTTCGCCGATGAGCTTTGGTAGTGAGTTTAGTAATGTTAACAATAAAATATGGTGATATTGTGATTGATAAAATTTGTCTAGTGCTGTAAACTTTTGTAATTTTTTCATGATGACTTAGTCTGGTATGAAAATCATTTATTCTGTTAAATTTATTCAGCAGTTTCTTTATTTTTTTCTAAATGTGTGGCAATAAGAACTGTAGAAACGGTGTAAACCAAATTTTTAGGTAAATCGTTATGAATGAGGAAATTACAAAAAGAATGGTTTAAATACCTTATATTTTGATTTCATTAACTTGGATTTTTTTTAATATTTTTCTTTTAACTCGAAGTGTCATTAACATTCAGTGCTGTAATTTTAGCTTAGTTCTCTTTTCTTTCTTTTTAAGAAATATTAGATTTTTTTCTTTCTTCCTCACAAATATATTCAAAAATACGGCAAATATAAACTCTCACATTTCTCATTTCATATAACTACAATCTTGACATTTTATTTTACATACTTATACATTAGCATACTTAAGTTGGGATCCTTGAAACAATTGTAAAATTTATTACCAGCAAATGTCAAGTGTTTTTTCAAAGGTTAATTTGATAAAAATTGTACTAATTGAATTTATGGATTGTACTAATGTGTACTGATTGTACTAAGCATTGATAAGACTATTAATAATAATATATGATGCTGAAAGCGATGAAACTTTGTTTATTTTAGGTTTATGTATGGATTTCCAACACCAAGCTCCAAAATTTAAACAGGAACCCCAAAGCCGTGTCGACTTTTCCAATTCGAGTGGCACGGTGATACCTTGCAGTGCAAGTGGGCAACCAATTCCGCTAATCAGATGGGTCAAGCACGATGGAGAAATTTTACAAGATGTTCCCGGTCTAAGATACACTCGTCATGATGGTTCCCTTGTTTTAAGTCCATTTTCAGGTGAAAACTATAGAGCAGACGTCCATGCTTCCATATATAGATGCGAAGCATCCAATAAATTTGGCGTAATTGGTAGCAGAGATGTTCATGTCAGAGCAGGTGAGTTGGCATGAAAATAATAGATTAAACCGTTATCTTTTCCAGACTATTGAAAATGATAGAATAATGGTTTATAAATAGCTATTTTCTAGTATTCAAATTATTTAAAGTAACTAATATGTATTTTATAAGCTTTTTATAAGATAAATAAGATCTTAAAAGTATCCGACTGGTCTCGACACATTACTTAAAGAAATTTCAATTAGAATTTTAGATTTTAAAATTGGTAAGCAGGGTACCTAAAATTATAAATTTAAAGTTGAATATAAATTTAAAATTAACTTCGGAAAAAGAATTTTATTTGTCTTAAAAATTTAATTTATTCGAATAAAAAAAAAAGATAGGATACTCAAAGCAGAGCAAAAATAAATTAGTATCGTTTTCGGGAGTTTACTTTTCGGTCAGATACCATAAGGATAAAATAAATTTTTCTGTCGCACTCAGTTAGTGTTTAATCTTTCTTTTAAATTACTTAGTTTCTAACGTTTATTTAATTGTTTCCAGCTAGTTTGAATATTTTTTTTTGTAAAATTTATCTAAATAATTTTTTAGACTTTAATTTGGTCGAAATACTTCTGAAAAATTTATATTCTTAATGATTTTAATTTACAGCCTAACCTGAATTTCAACAAAAAAATAAAAGCAACTTTATTTACTTTTTTCAATTAAAACAACTTTTAAACTTTATCATAGATTATGTACTGACTTTATGTATTTTGAATGTGTATTATTGTTATTAACCCGGACAAATTAAGCAATATATTTACATCAATTTAAAATAAAATGCAGTGAAATAGTTTTTTCAAAGGGTGTACCTTAATAACCGGACAACTGATCTAGAATTTTTTTTCATCGTCAAAAAATAAAAGCAACCTTAATTTTTTTTTTCAATTAAAACAAATTTTAAGCTTTGTCATAGGTTACGTACTGACTTTTTTTGAATGTATATAATTAATATTAAGCTGAAAAAAATTAAACAATGCAAGTACAACAATTTAAAAGAAAATGCGAAAAAAATTGTTATAAAGAATGTAAAAAAAATAGTCGGAATAGTTTTTTAAAAGTTGTACATTAAATATCGATTTCTGAGAAAAATATAATTATTGTGAAAAAAAACACTGTGACATCTTTATTTAATTTATAATGAAAAACGAAATAAAGCTCTTGAAAAATGAAGAAACTCAGCGTTTATAACTCAAAATGTTTAAAGAAAAAGAAAAACAGTTCAGCTTAACCATTACAAAAATGTTACTAGTATTTATTACTAAAATACTTTTCTTCGGATCATGGATGCGACAATTTTTATAACAATAGTTTCGTTTCCTTAAAAAATGTCACAAATTCGAAAAAAAGACACTTTTGAATCTTAATTTATTTTAAAAGATGAAGATTTTTTTTCAAGAAATGTGTTTATTCAAGAAACACTTTTCTTTTTTGTATAATTGAATAATGTTCCATAAATGTACAAGGTGTTATGATGGTGCTTGACGCTTCTAGCTTTTTTTCTTAAAATTTATATATATATATATATATATATATTTTTTTTAATACTAGAATAATGTATCGGTATCTGAATAAAAAAAAAATTAGTTTGAATGAGTCACAAAGTTATGTATAGTACTAGAATAATATGGATTCAATTCTTTACTTTGAATGTGTTGCTATTTGTTATGTTGTAATCTGTTGCTATTCTCCTTTGTAACACTATATTACACATCTTTTGACCTTTTGTAATTAGCACTATCCAAAAGTAATATGATCTTCTTGTAGTAACATTAGACCTTTTGTAGTAACATTAGACCAAGTATGTCATGAAAAAATAGGTGTTTTAAATTTTATTATAGTGAAAAATTCCTGTAAACTTAATAAGATGCTAAATTAAGTACATATTCCGTTTAAATTAAACCAGGATATCATAAAATTAAATTTTAGATTTTTGCATTTATCATTAATGCCGACCGGGTGGGCGAGTGGTTATTGTGTCGGACTACGGAGCCATTGGCCGCGGGTTCGAATCCTTCTCAGGGCATGGGTGTTTCTTTCTCTCTCTGTGTTCTATGTCCTTTCTCCTTTGCGTGAATATGTGAATGTGACCCGCCCTATAAACGGGTTTGTGGTTGTGTGACGTGGGTGACGCTGCTCCACTGACGTGGCTTCGTCACAGGTGCCCACTGGGTAACAAGAAGATAGTAGCAGTTCTGGCATTTCTGTGGCCAATGGGACAAACCCCTAATGACAGCCATTAAAAAAAAGAAGAATAAAACGTTTATCATTAATAAGGTTCAGCTTATTAATAGCTAAGGTTAGGTTTATTATTACTAAGGTTAGGTTTAGCTCATTATTGTTTCAGAAATCACAGTTGCAGTGTATTCTGATACCTCCCATATAATTTTATTTTTTGAAAAGTTGAATCGATGCGCAATAATCAAACCTGCAAAAACTAACAGGAACTGAATTTGAAGAATTTCTTTATATAAACTGTATAAATGGTTATCTTTTAATATGAGAGAAAGAGTCTCCCAATCAGTCTGTTGGCTTAGTATTTTCCTATTATAGCGTTATCTGGGGTTCATATCCTCTTGCTAAAGACTAAGTCTCTGATTGGACTGCATTTTCATTGATTGTTTCATAGTGGTTTGGAAGGAACTCTAATGCAATGTCTTTAATGGCTCCAGAGCTAGAAATGTTAACGTGTGGCTGGGTAGATAGGAAGCATGGTGCAGAGATCGGGGTTTACTTCTACTATTTCCCTTTAATAAAAATTATAGCAGTGCAGTGCGTGAATAAAGTGGTGTTATTACTTTTTTTATTAATCACCAATTGCTAGTTAGTTTAGCTTAAATATGACGTGTAAAACAATTCCAAATCAACTAAACAGATTGATTGAAAACGAAATTAATTAACTTTACTTAATTATTATTAATGACAGCGTTCATTTTTTGAATTGATATTTTAACTGAATCTACGATGTTTAATTTTATTTTTTTATAAATGCTTCTTGATTTGAATTTTGGAAAACTATTTTCATTAAATTATTAACAAAATTTTTGAACAGCATTAAAAAAATCATTTTACAATACAAAGCTTAACTCTTTAATAAGAAAAAAGAGTTTTGACTCTTTTTCCGCCATTTCATTCTTAAGAATTTTAATTTAAAGTAAAATCGTCAGAAAACGATAACATTGAAAAAATAAAAATGAAAAACTTACGATAAAAAGAATGTGTGCTCGCCTAGTTTAATGATAATGTATTGAAAATTCCAGTTTAATCCCTAAATTACTTTTAAAAGAATCCGTATTTCTCTTGTTCAATATAAAACTAAAATAGTTTTTTGTCTGTAAGATTAGATTGTGTTAAATTATTCTGCGAGACTCGTTATCATTTTGAATTATACGTGTAGGAATGTTGAGATTAAAAGTGTATTATCCTAGTTCTAATTTCTAGAATTCAATGAGACCCCGTTTTTGTGTCCGGCATATCATCATTTCTTTCCAATTCTGAGACTCAAATTGGAGTTTTAATTAAAAACACCAAAATGAAAACACTTTTCTTAAAAAAGTACTTAAGGAATGAAATGCAAAGGTATTTTGTAAGATAAATGTAAAAGAATGATTAAAAAATGTCTGCTTCCAGAAAATTAAACGACAGCTTTTATAAGAACTTTAATTTATTTCTTAGAAAAACAGCTAAACATTATTTTTGAAAAATAAAAACATAACAAAAGCAACCTAAAATGTGGAGATATTTTTCTTAAAAATACACTTGCAATAATTTTTTTTCTTTTGGTATACTTTAAGCTTCATATTTAAGACTTAACTATAATAATATGTTTTTTTTAAAGTATTAATACTATGGCCATTTCAGATAAACAAAAGAGTTGTTATTTTAGTTCTACTTTTTTGTTCTTAATGTTAGTTTTACATTGTTAATCTAAAATAAGCAAAGTTTGCAGTTAAAAATTAATTTATAAGTAGTAATAGTTAAGAAAAGCAGTAATAGAAACTTTCAGCTATAAAATTGAAATTTCATTAATTTCTAAGTTTTATTTCCAAGAGAAAATAAGGTATATTAACAAATTTTTGTCTTATCCAAAATATTAAAAAAAAGTTAACAGCTATCTAACGTAACTAATATTTATACATTAAGAACTGAAAATATTTTGATTGTCCGTATTCGTAGCATTAGTGAATTTTAGTTTAAAACTAGCATCAAATTTTAGGTGAATACAAATGCACTCAGTTTTCTTCAATAAAAATAAACAATTAAACAATGTTGCGCATAACAGCAGTATAAAATTTCTACAATCTGGTCTACAATTTCAAATTTCTATTACTAATATCATCTTAAGTATTTCGAGTGAAATTTTTAAATATTTGAAAATATTCCTTAATTTATTCTTTAAAATGGCGATCGGGTGCACATGTACCCACTTTATGCTTTTTAGGTAAAAATATGAGGAAAGAAAGACTGGTTGACGGTGTACAACAAATTCTAAGTTATTTTCTTAATAAGATGAATGCTAAATTCATGTTTTGAAACAAGTTTAATACTTTTATCAATGCATGATTTTAAATGGCACTAGGTAAGTATATACTGAAACTACAAAAAAAAAATTCTAACAAATACTAACGAAATTAAAAAAAAATACTAACACATCTTTTTGAGTATAGGGAATACCATTTACGAACATTAACAAAAGATGCCTTTAATTTATGTTATCAATTAAAAAGCTTAATAAAACTTTTAAAATAACTTTATACTATGCTTTAATCTAGGTGTTTTCATTTAAACACTGTAAAAAATGGATTCTCAAATATCACGAAATTTTCTTCATTTTCGTTGAAATCGTTTCCTGGTATATGCTCTGAGCAAAGATTTTGTCAAAGTAACGAAATAAATATCGGCACTTCTTCGAGGAAATGAGTTTCGTCAAAATAAAAGAAAAATTTCGTCACTCTACATTTCTAAAAAATAAATAAATTCCAATGCGGCACTCATAGTGTCTCTTGGAATATAATCGGTGGCATTATTAATTTATGATTGTCCATTGCTTAATGCTGTTGATTTCATGGGCCATGCCCAATGCGTGACTCGAACCTACGGATCATCCTTTTATGAACTAAAATCCTCGACCACTAATCTATCATAATGCACTGCAATAAGTTTCCTAGTTGAGGAGAAATTTTCGACATTTGCTTTAGAGTTGGAGTTTCGTCACAAATCGCATGATTTAGTGACGAAAGGACTCTTAAAATTAGCAAAATATAGCTCAATGTTTTCTGATTTGTCAAAAGTACGGGTTTGATTTATGAGAGTGAAAAAATAAAGCTTTTTTCTTCAAGAGTTTTTCTTTTAAATCACATATTATCAATAAAAAAATGTTTTAATGTTTTTAGTGCTGTGTTAAATTTTGATACTTAAGCGTTGACATATATCAAATCTTGTGGGTGTTATATTTAAATAAAGTATTTTGAAACGATTGCTTAGTGTTTAAAGTCACTGAACGGTCATTTAAAAGGACTAGATCATTATTCTCAGTGGAGACTCAGTCCTTCAGTTTCAGATGAATGGGTAGCAGCTTGTATGAGAAGTAAAGGAGGATTGTGCGCAATGATGATCATATATTCCCAAAGTCATACCTTTTGTCATTGAATTGAAGAGACTTAAATAAATCTTATGCACAAAACGAAATGTATTTCAGTTCCAAAACGCGTTTCTGAGGAGATGCTTACGAGAATGCCATACCGTAGAAGAAACTTTAAATCTCAAATTCGATTTTAATTCCATAAGTAATTTAAAGTGCAGAATTAGTGAGTTTAAGCAAACCTAGATTAAGCTATGAAGTTTCAAACGTTGAAATAAATCGGAAAATACCAAAATGCAATCAAATTAGTGGAAGAATTTCAGAATAAATTATCCCTAAATTATTTTCTAATATTTTTTTTTCATTTTTATATTTTGAAAATTTCTTTTCGGTATTTGAAACTTTGAAGAAACAGTGAAACATGGGTGATTCACTGATTTCTGTTTTGCGTCTTGGAACTAAACAAAAGTAAGATCTTACTTACAAAAAAGAATTTACTTATTTATCATTAGAAGCTAGCAAAGGAAGCAACAAAAATGTAGGAAATAATTTTTCAAACAAGCTACACGCATTATTTCTCAAAAAGTAAATGGGGTGCTTACATTTTACTGATCTTCGATTTCATAAACTTAAAACGCAACTTAAGGGACTATGTTTGAAGTAAAATAGTACTTTTTTACCATTTGCTTTTCTTACTAATAGTTTTATTTTTAAAAACCGAAAACTACGTAAAATTTTCATGTAGAAAAATTAGTTAGTTTCTTGAGGCAATGTCTCGTAATTTGTTATGGCATGAACAGAATGCGCCCACATTTCGGAATAACATTAAAAACTGCTCAAACAAATGTGAAAAACTTTCTTTAGCAAATTGCAATTAGCAATTCTTTCTGTTTTCTGCATAAGTACATTGAGATCAAAACTGCAGGTCGTCGGGCTACAGAAGCTGGGGTGCCATTCCCTCCGCAGAGGATCAAAACTGCAGGTCGTCGGGCTACAGAAGCGGGGGTGCCATTCCCTCCGCAGAGGATCAAAATTGTGATGGCATGTCTTCGGATCATCCTCCGGGATGTTTCCCATACCGTCGCCAATAGCCCATTGTGCAGCTCTAGTGCGACGTAAATTAACAACAACAATAACAACAATATCAAAAACTGATTTTTTTTACCATTTAAAAGAAAATTATTAATGCTTTTTTTTCAGTTATTGAAATTATAGAGTGGTTTATTTTTTCAGAAAAAAACACTTACATTTTTGCAACAATGTATCGTACCCTATTACATCATAAACCGAATATTCCCAAATTACAAACTGATAATATTAACAACTGCACAAAACAATATGATATTCCTTTATGCGCCAAAAATGCTATTTTTAGGAGATTTCAGTTATAGGGAATAGTATAAAGACATCGCAATTTTCTCTTTCGAGAAAGTAGATAAGGAGAAAGTTTCCCAATTTTGTTTTCTGTAGTTATCCAATTCAGCTGTTTCAGTAAATGCATTCACTTTTTTTACTTATTCATGAAGTTACTGAAAGAAAATTCTTTTCCTTTGGTATTGTCGGTTTCTTTGATGCTCGGAGAGCTTTTATCCTTCACTATTCACCATTCTTTTCGTTGAATAATTTGTCGACCGACAAGTTTTCTATTCTGCTTTACATCAAGGCCGGCTCTTTTTTTTTTTTTTTAGAAAAAAAAATTCAACTTGATTTGGTAAAAATAGGAAACTGTAATCATTGAGGGAAAAAAATATCCCCTTAAGCTTTAGATCGAAGCATCGCAATAAATTTTTTTCTACATTAATTTGTGTTCAATTTTTCAGAAAAAATTGGGTTATTCCTCTCAATATAATTTATTGATTTGCTTATTTGAATAATTCAATTTAACAACAAAACTTGTAATTTTCTTTTGTATGAGTTCACTTTTAATGCAATTAATTAAGTAAATTTTCAGTTTTTTTTAAGAATATTCGAAATAGAGCACATGTACAGTACACAAAAGTCCTTTGCTGAATAACTTTTGATCTAATGATCGGATCTTCACGTTCAAGGATTTAATTTTAATGGTTTGTGGGTAAAACTTAAGAGTCTACTTTCAAAAGAAATATTACTTTTTTTTTGAAAAAAAATATTTCTGTGAAGTTAATAAATAAGTTTAGCTCAAATTTTGCATTTTGCCACGTAAAACTACATTTTTTAGAATGTTGTAAAATTTCATACTTTACAATTCAAAAATGTTCATAACTATTATTAAATAATTAATAAAAAGTAATAAATATTTACTAAAAGTTATTTTTGCATTGAATTATCTTTGAAAAACAAATTTTATAATTGCGTGCAGAAATTTTTCAATTTCCTTAAAATTTTATTAAGATATAGCGAAAGACGCAAGAAGTGAAATTAATATTAAGGGGTCCAAACAGCGGACAGCTGCTTGGCTCAAATTATTGGGATCATGTTTCCCAGATTGCGGTTACCGGGTTTGGGACCATACCCCCAGAGTATTTCGGGGGGTAAGATCAGAATCCTTTTAAAGAAAAGGTATGTTTTTTTCTGAGAAAGAGTGCTTTTGTACTTGACTTCGTAACTTATACATACCGTATGCATTATACAATTAGCTTATATGAGGTCAACCGCACAAGCCATTGAAATTTAGTCTAAGAATTTGAAAATCGTTAGATCAAAGCTTATTCAGGGAGGTTCGTTTTTTATTTTTATTTTGAACTCTGTACAAATTGTTAAATAAAAATAATGAGCTCCATAATCTACTTATTACATAAAAATAATAAAGCAATAAGCGTAATCTACTTATAAGATTTTTACGCCTCAACATGGAATTATCATTGTTTGAGGGCCCTAGCTTGAATATGCTAATTAATTGTGAAGGTGAAACGTTAAGTTTTGAAACCAGATGCTATACAGGTGCATTTCTCTAACTAAAAAAAGCTTTTTTAAAATACTTGGATTCGTATTTGACGGATTTAGCCATAGGCGCATTTCAAAAGACATGGTTCCAGTAGTTCTGTTATAATAGTGGGAAAAAGTTTTTAAAAACTTTTTCTGTGCATTTTCTATGTTATTTTTTTGTATTTGAAATTTTTAAGTAATTAAAATTTTAAATAAAATTAAAAAATGAAATACGCATAGTTCTTAAACTCGTTTATCCATCATAAATTCTCTTCATATTATGATTTTCCAAGTTAATTTAGTAATTTTTTGTGAGCTGATTTGATAAATTAATTTTAAAAACAAATTAGAAATAAATTTTTTTAACTGCAATCTGCAACATGCTTATTTAAGTTTAAACTTTATCATTCCAAATGAGAAAAACTTGAACGAAAATTGAATAAAGGGTTTGAAGTTTCGAAATCGAGATTTGAATTTAAATGAAACATTAGAAATTTCTTATTTTGTTATTTAAAACTGAATAATTTTTCAAAATAACGTACGGAGGGTCATGGTTTCTAAGTTTCTAATATCTTCACTAAAACCCACCGAATTCATGCGATTTTCGTGCTTGTAAAATCTGTGGAATCAAAATTCATGTGGTCCGTCACTGCGCAGTATCATGGGCATAGGGAAGTGGAGAAAATTTCCTTCCCCTTCAGATCTATGTCCAAATTTAGGAAATAGCCTCACAAAATTTTAATGGCATGTCTTTGAATCATATTCAGGAATGTTTCTCAGATCATCGTCAATAGCCCATTATGCAGCTCTAGTTCGACGTAAATAAAGTACCTACCTAAATTCAGCATAACTTATTGTTTAAAATTTTATTTGACTTTTAATTTTAATTAGAATAATAAAAAAATAATAACTCTAGTAAGTTAGTTCCTTTAGATGGGATTTTTTTACGTTAATTGGAAAACAAGTTTTACAATTTTATAAAAAAAGTTTTTTATTCACGATATATCTTGAAAGATTTGGCGTAATACGCGAAAAATAGAATTAACAATACGAAGTCAGAGCATTTGACCTCTCATTTGATTTGTCTATTGTTATCATATTTACCTTATTGCAACAATCATCATACTACTAGGGTCAAGAATCCAATTTTTCTAAAAATGAGTTATATTTATTCAAATAAAGTACGTTTTTGTGCTTGACTTTATACGTCTACACAATTAACAAATTAAATAGTCTCTTAAATATTGCTAACTTAGTGTAAATTTGATCATATGACCAGACACTATTCAAATATTTCTTTTTTTTTGTCCTCATTATTTATATTTGGCAATACTAACCACAACCATAATTAATCATAGCAACTTTCAAGATTCGTTTAAGTTATCCGACTAACTTAAAACGAGTATTTTGACAAAAAAATCACGTTTTTGTCTTACTATCTTAAAATGATGTTCGATTCCTCTAGTTTTCAAAACTGTTTGAATGTGATTCAGAATTTTAGTTTATAGCAATCAATAATAGACGGTCAAATAAGAAACACAAAATAATCGATGGTCTTACAAGAAATTACAAAAAATGATGTAGGTAATAATTCTGGTTCCATTTCTATTTGTGTGAAGTTTTGTCTGAATAATTTGCTTCCTAAAAGCGCTCCTAGACTCTCCGCTGATAATCTGAATTATATTTTAAGAAGGTTTGTTATTATTTTTTGTTGGTAACACATAAAATGTTTAGTATGTTCGGAATTATGGTATCTTTAATTCGTTATTACAGAAAAATAGTTTTATTTTTTGCCTAAATATTGAAAAAATTATATTTAGATTTTTTTACATGCATATTAAAGCGTTGAAATATTATAAGATTGTCTTATCAAAAATTGTTCTCCTGTTGAATGCTAAATTGGTTTTAAATTCGTTACGGTATTCACTAACTACTTTAAAATATCCCTGCAGAAAACTCCAGGCATTAAATATGAAAATAAAGCAAAGCAAATGTGCCACCTATGAAATATAGTAGCTTGCAGCTGCCAAACATTCAACATTTTCAACTAAAATGTAATTTTAAACTCTAATTACATTTTATCAAAATTAAAAAAATTTTTACGAGAAAAACATAACTCAAATAATTATTATAAATTTGTCTTCAGGCTTTCAAGGAATGTTTTTTGTTATGCAACAGACCTTCAGAACTCTATTATTTTTTGTTTTAGGACATATTTTGTTATAAATAATGGAGAAAAGAAATGAAAGAGAAATATGCTTAACATACATTAATTTACATGAATTTTATGATATCATTTAAGTTGAGGTTCAAAACATTTCAAATGGTTATACGCTGCTCAGAAAATTTTATTACTGTAAGTACAATTCCATACGCTTTTGTACGTTTTTTGAAAGTTTTTTGAGTCGAGTGTTTTCCGTTGGTTATTTTTTTTAAAAGTTATTTTCATTAAAATTATCTAAGTTATTTGCATTAGTTATTCACATTAAAATTATCTAAAAATATCACTTTAAGTAAACATATTCTTGTGCTTATACATTTTAATTAATTCAACGTGATTATTTACCTTGATATTACAATATAAACTACAATAATATTGTGAAAAATATTGATTTTTCAAAAATGTTGGTCTGAGCGTAGTCGGATACCTTAAAAATGACAAAATAAGACCCATTTATTTCGATTAAAAAAAAACGTTTGAGGGTTAGTAATTAAATTCGGTTTATAAAAGTCTCTGAATGGTTTCAGCCCTTGCTACAAAATTATCACTCTGAATAACTTTCGCTCCCTAATGATCAGATTTTTAAGTACTAGGACTCAATCTGATTGTGTTATAAGAATATACCAGGTATTAATTTCCTAAATTCAGATTTTATTTTATTTTACGTAGATATAATCACTAACGGAAACTTACTGAAAAAAATGGGAAAAAAAGTGTGATAATAATTTTTTTTTCATAACTATTACTACAATTAAAGCAAAGTCAACATAATATCAACAGTATTTTAATAGTTCGTGCAAGAAATTCTCTTTGCACGAAAATACTTTAAAAGGTTGTTTTTTTTTCAAAAACAAATTATGAAGTTTTAAGATAGTTTTTGTTTAACTTGCTGATTACATGAAATTCTGCTGTAAAAGAATTCAATTTTGATGATAAAAATATAAAATTTTATTAACTGACTCTGAACTCTGTTTTATACATTTGAAGAAAGACAAGAAAGAAGGAGATTAAAATATTCTTTTTAAAAAATTATGCTAAGTGCTATTATTTTAGTTTTGGTGTTATTATTTAGTTAATTTCTAAATTCATTCTTTAATCAACATAAAAAAATATTATTGATTTCAAATTCTTTTTTCAATTTGCCTGTGATCGTAAAATTTAATAAAATTGTTCAAAAATTATTTGTTTTAAAGCAAGCTGAAAAATTATAAACATCACATACAAAAATGTTTGCCTAAAAAACTTAATTCAGAAATTATCATACATATATAATTAATTATTTATTATAACGGAATTAATTATATTACTTTTGATATTTCCATTGAAAACAGTCAACCATACTTTTCAACAACTGCCATTTCAGAAAATCCTTTTTCTCAAGAAAATATTTCATTAAAAAAGAAAACAAGTTGTAACTCTATTCAAACTTCTAAACTTAATATCTGCAATATATTAAGAAAACTTTAGTTGGTAGAAATAAACAGTACTTTAGATTGCTCATAAGAAGTTCCGAGATCAAAATCAACACAATATCTACAACATATTAAAAGTTCCTGTAAACGAACCTTTTGTATTTTTTCTGCAAACACGGAAGAAACTCTCTTATTCCAAAATTACTTTGAAGAATTTTTCTCAAGGAAAAAAATTTCCAAGTGAGATTTTTTTTCCTGTTCTTCTTTCTTCTGGGCGTTATTAAAACGAAACCATTTTTTGTGCAGGAGCTTAGATTTAGTGAGTAACATTAGTTCTTTTTGTACTTTGTTAGAGTCACGAAAGGTACTGGGAGTTTTATTTTCAAAAAAACTTAAACTCTTTTAAGAAGGGAGAGCCTATCTTTTTTACCCTTTCTTACAATTAAAACCTTTATGAAAAAGATATAGGAAGAACTGAAAATTTCTTGATCATAAATTTAAATTAATTTTCATAACAGCCCTACGTTTTAACCATTTCATTTTTAAAAAAAAATAATGTTTACAACACAATCTAGGGGGGGGGGGGGATTTAATCAAAACTGAAATATAGAATTGTTCATTTTTGCAGCAACTATAACAATGTAAATTATTCCCAGAATAGCCAAGGTATGGAAGTTTAAACGGTAGGATTTCGTAACCAACATCATCATAGTGGCTGTGTGGTTAGCATTGCACAAACTTAATAAGGGGATAAATTAAGTCAAGCTTTAGCTAGATTAAATCGCACACATTATTGTATAATTAATTTTATTGAGCATTATTTAAATATATAAAATGGCTACATCTTGAAACTAAATTAAGATTTAAGCAAATTTAAAATGTTCAAAACACTGAAGTATTTCTAAAAGTCCACATTACATAAAAAAAAAATGGAAACTGCAAAATACTCAAGTTAAACGAAATAATATGTTATAAAGAAGCACTATTTTAGTAATTAAACTCAATTAAAACTTAACAAAATCAAAACCTAATTCCTCTATTTCTTGTTTATTATGTATGATTATTGCAATAAATTACAAAAAAACATACTATAACGTTGTCTAATAAATTTATTTTTCACGAGAATTACCTAAATTTGTACTCTCATTCAGAGAAACCAAATAACCACAGTTTAAAGTTTACAAACATTGTCTGATTTTATATAATGTTTACTCTCCATTTAAATAGTTTCGCATTTATAAAACATGTTTTTCAGGAATATGGGTTAGTATTTTGCACTGAAACAAAAAGTATGGTCAGACTTGCCAGAATATGAGCAAATTAAAAGCATTTGTTAACTCAATGCAAGCACAAAAAAGCATGGTAATTTCTACCCTAGAGCTTTAATAACATTTGGTAAGGTTTTATTGGTATGATTTGGTTAAAACATGGTTTTATTGTCATCCTGTTTGGTAGATGGTAAAATTTAGTTATTTTATCTAACAGTTTCGTAATTTTAATGATACCTGTATAATTTTGGATAACGTTTATGATTTGAGGACTAGTATATTTTTATAATCTCTTTATAGTTATTGGTATAACATACGCTTGCTTAAAGCTTATAAGTCTTTATTAAGTAGAATGACAGAGACAAAAAAAGATAGCATGCATCCAGGGTGTTGGTGGAATTCAAATAAGCTACCAAGCCTCGAGCCGTTTGGTGGGCAATACTGCTCAGCTCAGACAGGGAGAAATTTGTAAATATGTCCTAAGTCTGGAAAAAACTGGTTTAACTCAATAACTTAACAACTAGAGGGGTCTTTTTGACCGTAAATCAACTCTAAGTAACTCTAATTTTTAAAATAATTCCATCAGCTTACTTGACTTCGGTGACCTTTCCTATATTTTACGCTATTTTACTAATACGCTATTTTTTCTTATTTTTTCTAGATTATGTCTTTTAGTTATTTGTTTTCTAGCTCATTATTCTTTTTAAAATGTTCATAAGTTTTTTAATTTTTTTAAGTTTATATATACTTAATAAATTTTTGTAAGCTTTCAATTTTGCCTTTATTTAATAATCTTACTATTTTGACTAGTTTATCATAACAATGATTTTAATTGTGTCATCTAATTTTTCTGCATATTTATATTACAGTGGTACTTCAACACTATGAGATACGCCTTTTTGATGAGTTTGTCTTAAAAGGCAACATGGGAGTTCTACGTTGTCCTATTCCAAGCTTTGCTAGTGATTATGTTCGGGTAACATCATGGGAAAGAATAGACGGCTTTTTGATCACTTCAGGAATTATAAGTGGTAACAGTGCGAATTATATTGTTGTTTTTTTGCATATTTTATCCAACTGTGTTAAGCTATGTAAGAGATTTTTTATTTCGCAACGTTTTTCTTTTAACAATCCACATTACATCCGTTGAACAAAACTGAAGAATATGCAACTGTGTCAATTTATAATGCTTTGGAATAACAATTAATTTGGAATCTTGAGTTTGAATAAAGATAATTTTCTTTCAAGAAGTTTTTAAGTATTAGAAATCTTAAAGTATAAAATAAAATGAAGGTGAGAATACGATGAACAAGCTATGTACAAAAATACATTATCTTACTTTATGAAACGGTATAGCACAAATAACTATTACCTAGATTTATAATCTAGATTGTTCAGTAATTATAGCAAAAATAAGTGTTTCTTCGGAAAAAAATACTATTTTTTGACAAAATGCTTTGCTATGTTATTACAAATGTTACATTATAACTTCTCTACTCTACTCTCGTTTTTTTCTCTTTTTTTGAGAAAAATCAGGGTGATTTAAAAGAGAGATATAAATAATATATAGAATGATGAAAGTACTTCTTTTGAGATGACTTAAAACACTTTACATTTTGAATGCTTTGCCACAAGATTAAAAGTTTTGAAGTAATAAGGATTTTCCTCAAAATTAGTCTAATTAAGAATTAGTATTAAGAATTATTATATTTAGTTTTTAAAATATTAACACTTTTATTTCATGTTTGGAGTCATTTGATTATAAGTAAAAATATGCATAAAACTAAATACGTCATACGTCATCATTGCATAAATGAGTGCAAGTAACATAATTTTGTTCACGAACGCTTATAACTTCCAAACTATCAATCCTGTCATCTCCGAATTAGTCTCATTCAATTCATCATGAGAAATTACATCGGAAAATATACTTCAAGTTTTCAGATGATTTCTGGATTGTACTGCAAATTCTATACATATGTAAGTATTACAATTATTAGTTTTAAGGATGGAACTTCTTGTAACTAAATTCTAAAATTGTTCCATGGACTCTCATACATACTCTCATACGATTAAGCATGAAAAAAATACATGGTAAGCAGTTTGTCACATGTTTATATAGCATGATCAGCAACGTGCATGCAGCCAGTACATGCACAAAAATATACGTTTTTGCACATGAAATCCTTATAACTTCGAAATTATTAGTCCAATCGTTTCGGATTGGCTTCAGTCGATTTAGCGTGAAAAAAACATGGATTAAAGAACGAGAATTAGAAAGTGTATAGTGCATAGAGTACAGGTGTTTTCAAGTATCATTTATGATAACATAACTAAGATTTCTACTTCTACTCGGATAAGATATAATAAAAGCTTAGCACTGAACTTCTGGGACGCAATAAGTTAGGATTCAATTTTGGATTTCTCCACCAATTATCCTTAATTTACTCACAGTGTTGATCAAACATCTGGGATAATTAATTGATCCCTGGGAGAAAATTACTTCCCACTTTCTACAAGTACAAATATCAACTTCAACAGCAAGATTCGCATGCCAGTACTGGTTAATGATCTCTGTATTTCCTAAGCTTGATGCCGGGTTTAGACTAGAACGCTAGTGAGCAAAAACATGAAGCATTAAATTCGTATTCTCAAAGCGACTGTTCATTCCTCTATTAATATGTCAAAAAAAGATATAAAAAAGAACAATAACGATAAAAAAATAACCGTAAATTCAATCCTCATATAATTTAAAAGTGAAACATAATTACGTTTCAAAAGTGTAAATCTTTTGATACCTGATAAAACTGTTATATAAACGCTAATTAGTTTTATAGTTAGGATGATTTGGCATTTGTTTATAACGTTTCAGAGAGAAATCGCTCTAATAAACATATTTCATAATAGTAATGACAGAGTCAAAACTAGTTCATTCTATAATTAAAACTGTTTGTCAAATTCACACAACATTTAAGAGCGCATTCACTTCAGTAGACATTTAAGTTACAGTACTGCTCAAAAGTATCAGTACACCTAGAAACATATAAAAAAATGGCAAAATTCAAAGTGTCATAACTTCTTTAAAAATGATCAAAAATGCTTCTGCTTTAGCTCATTTTGAAGCTTAAAATCTCTACTTTCATGTACTTTAATTGTTTTTAATTAATATATTTTGCAACTATGTACAATTACACACTAAACAATCATAGAAAATTGTATTAATTTTTTGTAAAGTTTGACGCGATGTACGGGCACAAAGGGGTTAGATATTGTTAATTTTTATTATACCATTGAAAAATTTGGACTTTTAGTTTTCATTTGAAAAAAAAAATTCCAAAAAAACATGTTTTTTGACGAAGTTATTGTCAAATATAAAAAAAAGGTTTTTTTTCAGAATTTAATGATTTTTCAGCAATTATAATAATTTTATAAAATAATTCTATTATTATAATAGCAATTATAATAATTTTATAATTTTTGTAAAATTTGAAAACAAAAATGTATGTACATTTTTGTTTTCAAATTTTTTCTGAGAAAAATGCGAAAAAATAAATTTCAAAATATTAAATTGTAAACGTTGATTCTTATTTCATTATTATATTTTTCAAAAAAAAAGTTAAAATTTTTATAATAAATTATGAAATAATATTATCGAGAAATATTAAATTTTAACTTATTTTAATTAAAAAATTTTCATATCATATTATAATTACACTAAAATTCATTATAATTGCTGAAAAATCATTAAATTCTGAAAAAAAACCTTTTTTTTATTTGACAATAACTTCGTCAAAAAACACGTTTTTTTGGAATTTTTTTTTTTTCAAATGAAAGCTAAAAGTCCAAATTTTTCAATGGTATAATAAAAATTAACAATATCTAACCTCTTTGTGCCCGTACATCGCGTCAAACTTCACAAAAAATTAATACAATTTTCTATGATTGTTTAGAGTGTAATTGTACATAGTTGCAAAATATATTAGAGTACATAACAATTAGAGTACATAAAAGTAGAGATTTTAAGCTTCAAAATGAGCTAAAGCAGAAGCATTTTTGATCATTTTTAAAGAAGTTATGACACTTTGAATTTTGTCATTTTTTTATAAGTTTCTAGGTGTACTGATACTTTTGAGCGGTACTGTAACAATAATGCCTGAGCATAATCTGTCGTGTAAATCGAGGGATTTGGTAACTTTTTGACGTGCAGTCATGTCAATAGTTACAATTTATAAAATTAATAGCTAAATCTAAACAAGTTGATTTCATAATTAGAGTGATTTGATATTTTTATTTAACTTTTAAGGATACAGTCACAGTAATAGACATAATTTTTAAAAGTAATAGCTAAGTTTAAATTAGTTACTTTTGTAATTAGACAAATTTAATATTTTTATATAACTTTTGAGACTTCTGTCACGCCAATGAGCATAATTGCTAAAAGTAACAGCTAAGTTTGAACTTATTTGCTTTTATAATTAGAGTGATTTGATATATTTATATAACTTTTTAGTTGTTAAGTCATGCTGATAGACATTAGTGCTAAAAGTAATAGCTAGGCTTTCTCTCGGAATGAAGAGGCGAGTTTAGTGAGAGATTAGTTCCTATCAATAATCCAATGAACTCCATAGAGATTATTGATACCGACTAATTGCGGATGTGTTAAAATAAGTGATTCTAAGTGCTCGACTTATTCAGGAATAGGCATTACGATGAATCCCCATAAGTATTCTAGGGTAATGTAACACAGATGAAACAACAAACGTTTGCTTCAAAATCAGATCAGGTATTTTAACGATTTTTAGGTTTCGAAAATTACTGATAAATTCTGCATTTTATAGATACTTTCATTAATATATAAAGTGTCCTGTAAGCAAAATACGACGAATAGGAGTTGCAAGTTAATACTTAAGCAAATATGAAATTCAACGCTATGCTAATCACTTATAAAGAATTTGAAATTAAAAACAAAACACATGTTTTATTCTATGTTAAAATCAAATCAGGTATTTTAACGATTTTTGGGTTTCGAAACTTTGATAATTGATATTAATTGCTGATTCGTCAATAGTATTCATTATTGAAAAATTCTGCACTTTATGGATACTTTCATTAAAATATAGAGTGTCCAGTGAGCAAAATACGAGGAATAGAGGTTACAAGTTAATACTTAAGCAAATATGAAATTTAATGCAATGTTAATCACTTATAAAGAATATGAAATTAAAAACAAAACAGATGTTTTATTCTATGTTTAAAGTTCGGAGTGTTTCGAATTATAGCCTTTTAAATTTAAACTTTCTTTGGACAAAACAAAACGGTTTAGCTGTTTTTAAGTGCAGATATCTTCCAAAGTGAACTATTGCATATTGATATCATTTATGTTTTTCAAAGCCTAAACAATAATTTACAACCTAAAATAAGCATTTATAAAATTTTTGACGCGAATTACAATGGGTTGTTATTATATGACAATCCTGAATGTAGGAGGTTAATCTCCAAATTACGTTTTAATATTATTTATATTATAGCTTTTATATTTTTTTCTTAAAACATAAAAATTTTGCAAAAGATTTAAAATACCATTTTGCTTCGAAAACTTCGTTCATTAATATAAGGTTCATAAAAATCTTATTGAACAAGACATCAACTTTATTAAAGTTTCGTTTCGTCTAACTAAATATCCTTCCAAAATATTTTTAAACTTAGTTTATTTTGCATTTAAAACATAAAAATGGATAATTAATGCTAAAAATACTCGTATGTTTAATTAAATACTGAAAATTAGTTTAAAAAATTTCCGGATGATACGGGTAATATTTTTTTGAAAAAATAGTGTTATTTTGATCATGTGCTAATATATATATATGTACATATATCTATTTTCTTATAGCTAAATATGGAATGCTAGAAAGTGGAGATTTGTACATTCGTGATACAACGGAGCACGATGGGTCGTATAGCTTTCGTTGCCACACAGAAGACTTTATTACGAAGGAGAAAAAAGTTAGCACAAATTATTCGAAAATAATAGTCACGGGTAAGTGTGATTTCTAACTTATACCCAACTGTGAGAATTCAGCTTTAGGCACTTCAAAAATATTTTTGTATTTCTTTCAGAACCAAGACATAACCAGCCTCCAAGAATTGCCCGAAGGTTAACTCGCGTATCAGTACCAGTGGGACATCGTGCAACCTTGCCATGCATAGCTCAAGGTTATCCTATCCCAACATATCGGTGGCACAGAGCTCAAGCAGATCAAAGACCTCTTCCTGATCACACTATTTCAGTGAGCCAGGAAGGAGGTATATTGATTTTTCATAAAGTCGTGCCCAGTGATACTGGTCATTATGCCTGCCACGTGACTAACGTAATGGGAGAAGACAAAGTGGAATTTGAATTGATAGTAGAAGGTAAATATAGTTTAGTTAAATTTTGCACATACAGTATACTTTTACCTATTCCTATCAAGTGGATTGTTTACACTATTTGAGTGGATTTGTACCTCAAAAAAACGTACCTGATTTGTACCAAATAATGTAATTTTAGATTGCATAAAAACAACATGATTAGAAAGAAGTCATTCTGCGATAATTCTTAAATCTGTACTCTGAGCTTTCTCCACTATGAACAATAATTAAAGTGATACTTTTTTTCGCTTAAGTTTTACCAATGTAGCACTTAATCAAACTCAAAAATTTGCTCTGTTATGTATCTCAACTTGGCAATGATGCTGTAATGCTGAACAATATGATGGTACAAGGAAAATTATTTTCTTACGAAATAATTAACTAATTATAAAAATGACAATCGTCCTTTGGATTAACGGTTCCTTTTGTTTATGCTGTTCAAAATAAATATAGATTAAATCATTTAGAACAGATCTTTTTAATGCTTATGTGCAAATTTTTCAGAGAGTTATTGATAAAAACTGTCGAAATATATTTGCATTTATTTATCCTAAAACAATAAAATTCTTAGTTTAAAATATTGCAGATGTCATGTAAATATTTCTCAACTGAAATCTTTTGATATTTGCAAAATAATGAATGCTTCTATATCCTTATAACATTTCGCTTATATTTATTGGTATTTTGCAGAACCATATCGAGTGGTTATTGCTCCCCCGGAGCTGCGGTTGGAGGTTGGTAAAACCGCAACTTTCAATTGTTCCATATTCGGCAGTCCTCCAGGTATCGTTAGCTGGAGAAAGGATATGTTAAGGTTATTTCCGGGCCCTCGAGTGATATTTCCTAATCCATATCTTCTGCAGCTGAGGCAAATTAGGCGACAAGATGAAGGGATTTATCAGTGCTTCGTTCACAGGGAGCTTTCCTCATCGCAAGCATCTGCAGTACTAACTATTGGAGGTAACTGTTATTGAAATGTAATATATTTATGCATCAAGATATTTAAGATTGAGGTCATAAAATGTTAAAATGTTCTAAAATACAGCTTATACTTTCAACAAAATCTTTTTCAAAAATTATCTTAATATGTTTAAAGTTATTCTACTTATCAAACCAAAAGATTAAATCAACCTGACTTAATTCTGTATTAAAACTACTAAATAAATAAATTAAATATAATAACCTTAATTTAGGAATTAGAAATTGAAAATTAATGACAATAGAAATAAAATCGATTAATTAAAATAAAACCCTATTTTAAATTAGACAGTTGGAGAACAGTCTCTTTAATTAATATAATAAACTTAAACTATGTGAACTCATAGCATAAGATTTCATATTTAGTTAAAACAAAAAATTATCAACTGTATAAGTTATTTGAATTCAATACATTTGATTAAAATGCTAAATTAGAAGCCGAATATAAGTTAGGAAAATTGATCAATAAAAGATGAATATATTTACTTAAAGCTAAAAATTAGTAATTACCTGTTTTAATCAAATTATAAGTAACTTGGTTTACTACTGGTAAATATGATTTCTGTATTTTAACGTCTTTTTATTTTTAACTGTTTCATTACAGTTGGAAATCTGAAAGCTATTTCTGAACACCGCCATTAATATTTAGATAATAAGTAATTAATTACTTTCCAACAAAGCGTGTTCTTATAAATTTAAGTTTAATTTTTTAATGTAGAAAAATATATCAAGATATGTTTTGGTTTTTGAATTACTTTACTAAACCTCAACTTATAAACTTTCATAATACTAAATATAAACTCAAAATTCTTTTAATAAATCTATGCACATTCTTTTCTTAAACACTATTATTAAAAGAATGTAGCGTTATATAAAATTGTTCTTGTTTATGTAAACAGAGTCGCTAAAGTGTTATAAAAATGTAACGAAACGTTTAATATTTGAACTATTAAAGATAAACTAGTCCATTTTGTCGTTATTCACCTCCCTAAAAATCATTTAATAAAAGAGTTAGAAGAAATGTAAGAAAAGAGCTAAATTTGAATATTTCACACTTATATTTAAACTGTAAGCATCTTATAACAAGAAGATTCATTTGTAAGTATTCATGAACTAGAAATCTATTACAAGTGATATATTAATACCATTTGCATATCTGTTTAATTAACTTCTCATTTTGATAAATAACTTAGTTTTGAATAACAACAAAATAATTCTTTAAATAATACCGATATTTCAAAAGTTACAAATTTTATTTGAAATCTTTTCAATTCTTCGGTAATACATTGGCTCTATAACATTAAATGTGATGAATTAGGTTTGTGATAAGTTATAATTTAAGCAAGTGGCACAGAAAACTTTAGATTAATATTTTGTGCAGTTAATTATAAATATTCATCTGAGTAGTTCTTATGTCATTAAAAATCTATTTTTCTTCTTTTTCTTAGTTTTTTTAACCTGTAGAAATTATATTTTTATTAACCATAGTCAGAGCCAAGCAACTCTGACCCCAACAAAATTTTCTTTAACTCTCTCTCAAGACCTGTATTCCGTGCGACATATTTTGTGAAACTCACTGGAAAATGTGCAAACCATATATTATTTGTAGTGAATCAACAATTGATTAATTAACTTGTTTGCAATCATGAAATGTGCTCTCGCCCTCACTGTTCAATTCAATTGAGATCGCGTTTTGTTATTGCCAAACTATTTCGTTACAACCGATTTTTTTACAAATTTCTTTATTGCCATTAGAAGCTTAGTGGTTAAAAGCTTTAGTATTTAGCTATTAAGTGAAGACTTAAGAATGATAGAAACATTACATCAGAGAACATAAATTACTTTGGTCTCATAGCATGATTTAAACCTCGAAATTTGAGGTGGAATGTCTATTTTTTCCAGTACAAAACGCTCAAATGCATTCTCTTGTATGAAAAAAGAACAAAATGGTTAACAGAATAATTTCAAGACATTCAAGCAACTCAATTCTACAATAAAAATTAATGATTTAATATCACGTTTGTTGATTAAAAAAGATTTTACTAGTTATCAAGCAAATCAACTTTCAAAATGTACATTTTAAGAAGTATAATGGAATATTTATTGATTTTTCAACGGATTTTAGATTCAAATAAAATTAGCTTTGAACTTATTTAAGAACAGATTGCTTACTTTGAGCTTATTAAATAAATAATAAGTTCACTTACTACCTGCAGCTGCAGAATATAACAGAAATTATTCTAAACTCATAGTAATATTTCTTCTAATTATCTAGTTCCATAAAATTAAAATATGCAAATATATTTAGGCACGAAATTATTTCTAATAAACCTCTTACTTATTCAAATAGATGTATAAATACATTATTCAATATCAATTACTGAAAGACATTGTTTGAATCTATTGTCTAACTCTAGACTGAAACGATCGATGCTAAAATAAAATCTCTTTTGACTTTCAGATTTGTCTCCAGTCTTAAAATTAACTTTTCCTGAGAAAACCGTTCAACCAGGAAGATACGTTTCTCTTACTTGCATAGCCTCGGGACACCCAGAGCCGCAAATCAAATGGACGCTCGATGGTATATGGTCCTTGTCTACAAGACACGGTGTCCTAATCAGCTCTTATCAGACTTCTAATGGGGACGTTGTCAGCTCCGTCAATTTTACATCGGTAGATGTTGCAGACAGCGGTGTGTATTCCTGTGAGGCCAGTAATGACGCTGGAACAGAAAGTTATTCGAAGAGACTTAACGTGTTTGGGCAAGTTTTCGTAAGATCTATTAATAATTTGACAGCTATCTCGGGAGAATCGTTTTATGGCATGTGTCCTTTTGGAGGTTATCCATATGAATCAATAAGCTGGAAAAAAGGTAAGAGTTATATAGTTTTATTTTAATTTATATCATATTTAATTCTGTTGAAGTTCTAAATTGGTATATATATTCTCTAAAACTCACTTACTTAGCCTAATTTTTCTAGTATAAAGTTTCAAGAGTAAATTAAAGCTGCCTTTTGAAGGCTCTGTAACCAAATGCAATAATTTTACTTAGCTAATAATACGGCATTTTTACATCGAGTTAGTAACATTTACTTATGGCTGTTAGGTTAAACTTCGTCTAAAGGCAGATCTCACTTTGGTAATTATAAAAATTGTCCAAATTGACAAATTAAAGAAAAACCGGGTAATAATAATAATAATAAAATAATTCCCCGAACCTCCATTGTTTGACTCACAAACATTTGCAAACAAATTGCAGACTGTATTTCTTAGCTTTTTAGTTAAGATATCTCGCAGAGCTAGTAAAGTTTCTATAAATACGAATAAAATTCTAACTACTAAAGTTGCTTGCCCAATTTGAAATGCAAATAATTCTTCTCTTCAAGATATAAAAGTATGGACTTTCTTTTCATTTAAAGCACTTAAACCTACTTATTTTTATTATTATTTAGTGATTTTCTTACATTTAAGGTAGAAGAGGCTAATTATAAACCTAATAATAATAATTACATACAATTACATATAATTATAATTATTATATTAATTTTATTATTTATCAACTAATATTTAAGAGAGAAATATTTAAGAGCATGTCGTTGTGTGACTATTATCCAGACAAAATCTTTTAAGTTTAAATTACTAAATTGTATGGAATACCCCTTAAATCATTTTTATTAACAGCAAATAAGTCATTATTAATTTCTACAGTCCATTTAATACCCTTCAATTAGAAAAATAAACTGTCTCGGTAATATAATAAATATTTATTTTCCTAAATCCAATCATTCATAATTTCTAATTATAACCTAAGAAGTCATATCGATGATTTAAATGGTGTGTTCACTATCATTCAAATAAATATTATAAAAATTAATAATGTAAATAACTCATTAAAATTGAAATTTGCCTATATTAAGTACAATTTTTTTATTGTAAAACACATAAATAGAAAGCAGTATTAATTCCAATACCTCATTTAATCCTATGCTCTTAGGAAATTAAAGTACATATCCCAAAACTAGTCAAGATAGATATATAAGCATCCTTTTCCTGGCCGATCTAGTAACACCCAATTAAAGGTTAAATTTCCCTGGGAATATATTTTCCTGACAATTCTAGCGCAATAAGACCACTGAACGTGTAATTATTCTTAGATTCAAAGCATATCTTTCTCTATCTATCGACGAGCATCCGTTGATTAAGGAATGAAAGTGAATTGTTTGGCTCATTTTTAATGCTACTCTAAGAGCATTATTTTAATTGCGTTTTATGTAATCAGCCAAATAGGTTTTGAGTTGAAGTTAGGTAGAAATCTATGAGAGAAGTTATGAAACTAATTACTTTTGTATTAGAAATATTTCATTTAATAAATGAAATGAAATCGAGCTTAAGCATTATAAATAATGAAACATGATAAATATGATTCCCTTCCTTAAAAAAATAGTCACACTAAATCATAAAATATTCACATTTCACTAAAAAAAAGTAATTTTTTATTTTACTTTTTTTCATCAACAAAACACACAATACGGAATAAAAATCTCATTTTGCAGTGGCAATAGATTAAGAAAAAGAAAAGCTTTTCAACAAAAAAAAACTTTGAGACATAAATTTAAAAAAAAAAAACTTTAAATGGCGTATAAACAAAGCAAAATTTAAATCTTTAGCACATCTGTAAGCAGTGTGGGAAAAAAAAGAAATTCACGTATTTACACTCACAAGACAAGAAAACATTTATTTTTTTCCATTCTGTATTTTGTGATGATCCACAAAATAAATTAATCACTTTCAAAATATCATCTTGTTTTGACCTTTGTAGAACAAATATTGAACAAGACTAATCTCCACTATTTTTGATTGATGGAACACTAAATGTACTATGATAAGCAGTAATCGAAGCATCATGAGGATAATGTTTAGTTATTTTAAAATAAAGAAAATTTAAAAAAAGAAAAAACTCTGTTGATGCAATGTTTATAATTAAGAGTTTTTTTTTCCAGTCTCACAAGGTTCGTAAGTGAAACTTTTACACACGCGCTTTTTATTTTTATTAAATGTTATTAACTCTCTTAGAAAAAAAATCCAGACAAGTATGAAATTTTCAGAAAAGTAGACCTGAGTATAGCAGAAAAGAATCGATTCATAGACATATGTTAACTTGATTCAACTTTTTATACATTTGTTTTAACTTAAATCTTAGGGGAAATGTAAATGTATACAGCTATTTTAAAACTAATGGGGAAGGACATTCAAATTCTTTCTTTAAAGAAGTAATAAAATAGATTTATTTAAATATTGTTCTATAATTTTGACTAGGGATATATTTACTTATAAAATCTTTTTCTTCTGACACTGAGCGTTAGAGAATAGAATAATAGTATAGGTAAGAAAAAGTTTTTAACAAAGATATTTACGTAAATAATATATTTTTCAGCTTATTTTTATACTCATGTTGACTGTCCCTTGGAGCCCTTCTTTTACGAGAGATTATACTTTAATGTAATTATTGTAAATATTCGTAACTTTTTTTTTTGATTCATGTATTTAATTTTAAGTGCTTGCAAAAATGCTGCCTACTAGAGTTCCAAAAGACTATTTAAACCGGAGTGAGACAAGTCACTAAAAATGCTCCTGTAACTTTAGAAAAACAAGTCTTGAAATGGTTCTCATGCGATTAAAGTTGCAACTAGGTGTAAAGAAAGATTCTCAGTAATTTTAGTCTCAGTAAAATATAGGTGTGACTATTAATTGAATTTACAAAACATATAGCAATTTTTTTAAAGCGTGAATAAATTTGTTCGTATATCCGCTAGATTTACACCATCCCCACTACTTAATGTTCAAAATATTGAATCAAAATTTTTTTTTCGAAAGCTCCAGATTGTAGTGTGCAAAAACAACTTTCAAATTAAGCTTTTTTTTAAAAAAATCGTTAGTTAGATGGCTTAGATGCGATTTATATTATTGTAAAAATAAAATTTACAACATTTTAAAAATCTATAAAAAAGGAAAGGAAAGGCCTTATCATAGATTGTTGTTTGCTGAAATATTCGAATCAGAATTGAAGATAGCCTCTATTGAAAGTTAACTTTTCAAATGTTCAGTAAATTAAAGACCTGTATTTTTTGTTTATACTTAACAGAACGAAAAATAAATTATGTAAATAAACTTATTTTAATAAAAAGTAAAACAAACAGAAATTATGCATTGAAAGGTTGTTATTTACATGTGTTTCATAAAAGAACGTAATCTCTTAGGTTATGAAGAAAATCATTTCTATTTCTGAAATTCATTTATCTAAATTTTAATGTAACTTTCTATTTACTTTCATTATAGTCAATTTCAAAAATACAAACACGTAAATCACAAACCTTAAACTCTAACACAAAAGGTAGTAAATTTCAACACATTTTGTATTTATACAATGACAAATACTAAGCAATTTTTTATATTTTTTGCAAACATGGTCAACATTTATAGATTCCTATAAAGTAATTTTTGTGTCCCGCTACGGTTTATATAGAAATATTTCTTTTAGTAAATTAATATATTTGTTTTGCAAGAAAGTAAAAAAATCGGGGAAGTTTAACTTTAAATATTACTTTAAATTGTAGATTCTTTGCCATATTAAAATTTTAGGGAAAAATTATAAGGGAAAGATAACTGTTAATAAAGAGCTCGTGGTGTTTCTTCGCCCCTTTATATGTATTACTAGAGGTTTTCTGATATATTGTAATCAATTTTAAGACAATTTACCATATAAGACGAAATTATACAATGACAAATACTAAGCAATTTTTTATATTTTTTGCAAACATGGTCGACATTTATAGATTCCTATAAAGTAATTTTTGTGTCCCGCTACGGTTTATATAGAAATATTTCTTTTAGTAAATTAATATATTTGTTTTGCAAGAAAGTAAAAAAATCGGGGAAGTTTAACTTTAAATATTACTTTAAATTGTAGATTCTTTGCCATATTAAAATTTTAGGGAAACATTATAAGGGAAAGATAACTGTTAATAAAGAGCTCGTGGTGTTTCTTCGCCCCTTTATATGTATTACTAGAGGTTTTCTGATATATTGTAATCAATTTTAAGACAATTTACCATATAAGACGAAATTATACAATGACAAATACTAAGCAATTTTTTATATTTTTTGCAAACATGGTCGACATTTATAGATTCCTATAAAGTAATTTTTGTGTCCCGCTACGGTTTATATAGAAATATTTCTTTTAGTAAATTAATATATTTGTTTTGCAAGAAAGTAAAAAAATCGGGGAAGTTTAACTTTAAATATTACTTTAAATTGTAGATTCTTTGCCATATTAAAATTTTAGGGAAAAATTATAAGGGAAAGATAACTGTTAATAAAGAGCTCGTGGTGTTTCTTCGCCCCTTTATATGTATTACTAGAGGTTTTCTGATATATTGTAATCAATTTTAAGACAATTTACCATATAAGACGAAATTATACAATGACAAATACTAAGCAATTTTTTATATTTTTTGCAAACATGGTCGACATTTATAGATTCCTATAAAGTAATTTTTGTGTCCCGCTACGGTTTATATAGAAATATTTCTTTTAGTAAATTAATATATTTGTTTTGCAAGAAAGTAAAAAAATCGGGGAAGTTTAACTTTAAATATTACTTTAAATTGTAGATTCTTTGCCATATTAAAATTTTAGGGAAAAATTATAAGGGAAAGATAACTGTTAATAAAGAGCTCGTGGTGTTTCTTCGCCCCTTTATATGTATTACTAGAGGTTTTCTGATATATTGTAATCAAGTTTAAGACAATTTACCATATAAGACGAAATTATACAATGACAAATACTAAGCAATTTTTTATATTTTTTGCAAACATGGTCGACATTTATAGATTCCTATAAAGTAATTTTTGTGTCCCGCTACGGTTTATATAGAAATATTTCTTTTAGTAAATTATTATATTTGTTTTGCAAGAAAGTAAAAAAATCGGGGAAGTTTAACTTTAAATATTACTTTAAATTGTAGATTCTTTGCCATATTAAAATTTTAGGGAAAAATTATAAGGGAAAGATAACTGTTAATAAAGAGCTCGTGGTGTTTCTTCGCCCCTTTATATGTATTACTAGAGGTTTTCTGATATATTGTAATCAATTTTAAGACAATTTACCATATAAGACGAAATGGAATGGACGCTACTGATTTATTTTGCTAAGGTCATTTCTCGTTGATTGAATCTTGACATTGACTGCTGCAGACTAAAGCTCATTTTTTCTGTGGTAATTATTTACGTAACGATTCAAATTAGTCAAAAAAAATTTAAAAAAAAACATTGAATAATTTTACTAGTTACAAAAATCGCTCTAAATCGTCACTAAAATTTATTTTACATTAATAATTTAATAGCTTGTTAAATTAAAATTAACTGCGTCACAAAAATTTAACTAAATACTACTTTATAACGCCATACTATTACACAAAGTTGCACACATTCGAAAATCATTTTCTAAAGTGTGTATAATAATATATTCAACAATACTGATGAGCATAGTTGTCATGGCGTAATTTTAGTAAATTGTTTCAGTATCTTTACTAAATCAATTCCACCTATATCATATGGGCGATAATGGAGCTGGAGTGGTTGAATAACGCCCAGCCCCTTTTGTGAGATATGCAATTTAGATATCTATTCAATTATTTCGTGAATAATTATCCCAATCAGTGCATCTGCTTGGTAACGGACGTGATGATATTACTTAATCGGGATGGGAAAATTCTGATTCCCAGAGCCATTGGAATTTCAATTTTCAATTACTGATTGGGATATTAAGCAAATGAAATCCGTAATGAGATCAAAATACATGCATGGGAAAAATCTGTGTTCAATAAAATCAGTTTGACTTCTGTTATAAAATATTCAAATTATTTGAAGTTTAACTGTAATGTTCCGATAATATTTTCGAGGAGTTCAATTTAACTTTACTGTATTACTTCTTCTAAAACAATCTATATTTCCGATTAAAAGATAATATCTCCGACATATTTAATTTAGTTTCAGTTTCATATTGTTATTTTTCCCTGAGTAAGTTCTAAATCTATTGATCCACTGCAATTAAATTTTTTTCTTTATATTTGGCTGATAAGTTATATCAAATATATATATATAGGGGAGAGTCGGGTACCCCCACCCACTGTCAATTTCATATGTATAGAATATTTTTTCAAGTCAATGGGCCATCAGACATTAATTGTTATATTAAAAAAAGATTATTTTCAAAGTTTCAAGTATTTATGCAGCTGGTAATATGATAAACAATAGTTTTGAAAATATGTTGAATACAATAGTCATGAATTTGAGAAAAATGTTTTGAATGTTTCGATTAATCTTCATTTTAATACTAAAAAAATAATATTTTCTACACATACAGCATTAAAGTATGTAGTCATAAGATTAATTTGCACAGAGAAAGAATTTTATATGTGAAGAATTGTTCGAGTAATTACAAATTTACAAAAAAAATTGGATTTCGGGTAGTCCCGCTCACATGAATGTCGGGTATCACCGCCCAATTTTATTTCGTCGATAAATGTACGGTTGCAAAGTTTATTATTTAATTGCTTCAAATTTGAGTGTTATATGCATTTTTAACAACAAATATATGTATGACATTAAATATAACGTTGTTATTGAATGATAGTATTCGCTAAAAGTATATAAATATGTAATAAATAAAATAATTTTGTGACAAAAATGATAAATGAGGTTTATCTATCGTTAATACATTGGTCATTTTCCTTTACACCTGAAAAAACAGTCAAAAACATAATTTTTGTAACTGGGTGGGGCTACCCGACACATTTTGAAAAGAGCTTAAAAACATGCTTTCTTAAATTTCTAATTTTTTAAGTTAAACTATTATTTTTTTGGCTTACTCTTTATGCATTATTTAATTAGATGATAAAACATTAGAAACATGCAAAAATATTGATTATTACTCTATATTATACAGAAATATAAGCAATACTCCATAAGTGGGTGGGACTACGCGACTCTCCCCTATATATATATCTATATATATATATATATATATATATATATATATATATATATATATATATATATATATATATATATATAAAATCTGAATACACTTTTACTATTTATGATAAAGAATTTTTTTCATTATTACTTCAAGGGCTTAAGGGAAATTGTAATTTGAAATTATCTATCAAAAGAGAAGTAATTATGCACAAAGACGAAACAGAAAGAAATATGTTCAATACTTCACCGCAATATTTTACCTAACCTCTAAATCGTTGGTTTTAAAGCTTTATGTAATCGCAGAAGATCGTTACTGATAAAAGTGCCATAACAATAGTTATTTATGGTTATTCAAAACACAGTTAATTAGTTATCGTGACATAAATCAATTTAATGCGTAGTTACTATGTTTATTTTGAAATCGCTTTTCTTACATTTCTAAAATAAATTGTAAGATCGATAATATGAATTGCGGTAGTTATATGGTAAATTTATCATATTTATAATCAAAATTAAAGAGTAGACATTAAATTTTAAAAGGAAGGTTGTGTTAAAACTTATATGAATAAATTGATTTGAATTACGTGACTACTTTACTCACATTCTTAACTCTGCACTGCACTGAAGTTGCAGATCAATTTAAACCTTAAAAAAAAGTTAAATTTACTATACATTGTGTAATTATAGTTTGCCTTTTAAGTTATTTAATTTAAAACCGCTGCAATGTGACCCTTTTTTAAAGTTATATGAGTGGTTCGAAACAAAATTTCCTAAATTTTGTTTCTATTCAGTTTGAGAATAAATATAAACCTTGATTCCTGCTCTTGTGATTCATAAACTACAAAATAAATATCATCTGATAGCTCACTGGTGGCATAACGAAAGGGCAAATTTGAGTGAATGTTACCTTTATGCACTATTTCTTTATACAATACACATTTCTGTATACATTTCCCTATGCACTATTAATCTATTTAAGCATATGGAGAAACCGGTTTTGCTATGTGGAGAAGACAATAGGTCAAAATATGACTTTTTATATGGAGAATCGTCAATGGGTTAAAATGAGAAGAAAAAATCTCATTAAACTTAGCGGAAAAAAAATTCTTCTTGAGATCAATCCAGACTTTATTTTGAACTCACATATTTGAAATACGTAGCTAAAAACACTTCAACATTTCTAACTATTATTGGTTGAAAATTCCCTTTTTAAAATCTGGAACATTATGGAACTCATTAGAATTGATTTATGTGTTTCTTGTCATTTTCTAAACTCATTAATTATATCATGTTTAGTACTATTTGCACATAATATAACAAATAATAATCAACTACGTAGCAGTTTAATGCATTCTTTTGAAATATTATAATATTAATAAGCATAATAGTTTCTTTAGAAATTCTGATATTTCAATACTTTTTAATAAGCACTAATTGTTGATATTTGATGTCAATTAATTTGTAAAATTTTCATTTTGAAATATGTTCAAAAAAGCCTAAATTGCCAATTTTGACTTAATAAAAATTTAGAAATTGGTATACAATTATGTTATTTATGATACAATATAAATTAATTGCCGTAATAAAATTACTCTACTTTAATTTTTGACGTAGATTTAAATCAAGTAATAGTAAAAAAAAGTTTTAAAAAGAAAGAATATTAAAGCAAGGGGAAAATTGAAAACATTTCAAAGGCATTTCAGAGAAAAATAACTGAAGATAAGAAGAAAAAAATTATTTTTCTAAGATAAACTTAAAATGCAACTAAGCAATTTACAAGCGCACGCGAAAAGCAACAAAAAAACATATTTCTGGCTTTCATCTATTCCTTGCGAAACCTTACAAGTCTTTTTACTTAAAAGACGCTAAAATGTTTAGTGAGGGTTTTTATTTGGGAAATTTTCTTTGATTTTCTATGCTCGCCTTTTTTTTTACCAGGAATGATATTATCATGTTTCTTTGAAAAAGTATGTTTTTTTATTCTGCTAGGAAAATTGCTTTAATGTGCGGAGTGATTCTCTAATTTAAGTTTTTCAATGCTATTTTTTGCCGAAAAATTAAGGAATACTTAATAAAAATGCTATCCTTTACATATTTGTTTCATCTTTATCATCAATGAATTCTGTATCCTGCTTTAAATTTTTATTTTATTCTTCACATTAAAGATACAGATACAGTACAGCTAGTCTTTAATAGATAGAGTACACTATAAAGCATAAATTGTTTCTTGAAAATGCTAGGCTGAAAGTACCGAATCTGCTTGTTTACGCATCATTTGTCTGTTTCATCATTTGTCATAACATCATTGTCCATGTTTTGGGTTGACAATTTTACATATTTAACAGCATACGATGTAGAAAGTTTGCATGTTGTTTGTTTTACGTTAACAGTGACAATAACCCTTAGTGATGATATCCCTTAATGACGCTGCTATGTTTAGAGATATTTTTGCGCATGCTCAATGAAGCTGAAATAGCGTTAAAGTTAAGGAAAGCCCTAGCGATTTGAAAAATCTCTCGTCTTGCAACTTGCAGGTGAATGAAAATTTCTCTCATAAGCATTTCAACCGTCTCCAACTTGGCGACAATTTTGGTAGAGTCTTAGCAATAATAGCCTTAATTAACATATTTTAGTTTTTTACTAACTGTTCTTTCACGTACCAAAACATACATTAGTTTCGAAAGTTTTTTAATGGAAACTATTTGGTTCCCTATTAATAAATCACAATAAGTCTTAATTGTTTAAAAATAAATGTCTATTTAGCTGTTAAAATAAGGTTTTCACTATTCTTTTGAGCTATTTTTTTTTGTGAATATTATTATTGATACATTTGTTTTGAATAAAAATATCATTTAAGTTTAGAAATGGGCATAACTGTTTATATATTGATAGCTATCCAACTCACTTTTTTTGGTAAAATGGGTTGAAAAATTTCAATTTCGGTAAACTGCGGTGATTTTAAAGAAAAGCATTTTTATTTTTGTAGAGTAAACTTCAACGAAGAAGAGCAAGTTTAACGTAATTAAATAAAACCGAATGTTTATACGGCTCATTTTCAAAAAGAAAGAAAACAACTTGCAGTTTTGATGCTGTATGACTTAAATCTGTCCCAAGATTCTGTGAAGAAATTTTAATTTAAAATTCCATTTCAATAAGAACTTAGAGCCTTCAGATTAATTTAATTACCAATTAGTTAGGAATATTGTGGTTGCGATAAATTTTGCTATCATGCAAAAATCGAATTGCCAAAATTTTGACAAAGACTAATGCAAGTATAAATGTATTTTTTTGCTACAATAGACAAAATTTGTATTTTTATTCGTTGGCAACCATATTCTAGGGAAGATTGATAAAACTAAAAATTGGTGCCAGAAAAAAAAACAATATCGCAAAGACAAAACAGCTACTAATGCAATTTTGCCAGTTTTTCATTGCCGTGTTTAATTTTTAAAGCTGTTTTTTTAATATTTGTAATTATTAAGTAAGCTAATAACTCTTTTAACTTAATCATTCTTTAAAATCTAATAGTTTTCTGTATGATGACCAAAAATAGTAAAACTATGATATACTATTAGGTTAGCTATTAAATGAAATGAATAAAACTGATGCTACATTTTAGATGTGTAATATCGGCCATTAGAAATCTTTTCCAATTTTATAGATGACCGCGTTCTTCCCATAAATCAAAGGCAGCGGGTGTTTCCAAATGGAACATTGCTCATCTCAGAAACGCAACCGGGTATTGATGATGGCACTTACAGCTGTGAGGTCACAGGCACTGGTCAAGAAATCCCGGTCTCACGTTCTTTCCGGATCGTTATACGTAGTAAGTAGAAGCTTATTCATCTCTTCTCAAAAAGGATGTATTTAATGAAAAAAAAATATTGGGAACATTTAATGGCTGAAATACTAGAGTTTTATTATTAGTAATTTATAGTTAATGACGACAATTACTGTTGGTGTGGCATTTTTTGATGTAATTTCGAATACGCTTAAGGCTCGATATAGTTCTATTTTTATAGTACTTAAAATTGCTTTTTAGCTGGTATTTCTATTTTTACTGCGTCTGATTTTCTTATTTTTGTACGATATTTACAGCATTTTTGCTGTGGAAGAATTTATTTAAAAAAAGAAAGAATCTTTGGCTACAGGGTCTAATAAACCAGAATTTAATTTTAAACAAAGACTGAGAAGAAAATCCTCTCAAATGCATCGTAAAGATATTTCTGATTTTGGTAATAAACACTAAAATGTACGTGTATAGATACATAAATGTATATTTAAACCCTTTATTGATAATTTTACAGATCGTATGGATAATAGTTTGAGTGCTAGGGAGAAAATTACAGTACTTTTTTCTGTTTCCATAGAGCCAGAAAAAATAGTAAATGTTACCGTATTCAGAAATTTTTGGCCATTATTTTCTCAGTATATTATTGATCAAAAAATTATTTTTGTTTTTTTTTCAGGATTTATCTGCCGTTGCTTGTTTTAGTAAAAATAGTTTAACCGTTCGATTTCAAAAAGTGATTTAAATATTTTTTTGTCTAATTTGAAGAAATTAAGCATTTATGTAATCAGTCTAGTTAATTCAAAATGTGCATGAAGCTCACAAAAACAATTACGAAGCATTTTTACATATTTTTTAAAATATTTTCAAAACCCTTTGACGGTTATGAACGAGTTCAGCTCGCAATCTAATCGTGCCTCATAATGCACGCAGACGAGTTCCGCTCTGGAGCAAGATTTTGACCGTAATGGTTAGTAACGAGCACTACTCGCGTAGTGAAATTTTTCCCCAATCCGCGCTGACGAGCTGAGCTCGTTCGCCTTTATTATTCTGCATTGACTGTGTTAAAAACGAAAAATACGTAAAAACTTTTATTTATGTACTACGAATACTTTAAGAAATTTTTAAAACGTGTGAGGCGAGCTATCTACCGCATCCAGAGATGCCAACTTGCTCCGCTTTGTAAAATAGTATTTCCTAGTAATAGCGAAAGTCAAGTTACTTTCAGTTTAGTATTTCTCCTTTTAAGTAATTTTTTCACCACCAAATATCAAAAACTATGAGTAACATATAAAATGCAACGTTAAAGCAACAATCTACTGGTTACTCTATTAAAAAGTAGGCGAAAATGTCCTTCTCCAACAAAATTTACTACATAATTTGCTACCACTTTATTATAACAATTCCAGAAGACGAGTAGTTGGCATCGCCAGAGAAGGCTGACATTTTCGGACGAAAGAAGGTGGAAAACAGATGCCACTTTCGACTACTGTTTCCACGTAAATACTGCGCGAATTAATGAAATGAAAACTGCTCATTTCCCTAACCGTCAACGGGTTAAAGCTTGATAAATTACAACAATAAAATCATTTTTTTCGATGCACAAGTAAAACAGACAAAATAAAAAAATAACTACCAGCTTCTACTGAAATTGTAGAATGAAACAGCTTCAATAATTTGGTGGTTAAGCAATGTATACAAATATTAAAACTAAATATGTTTTTAACTAATCAAATAATCGTTAAGAGAATATTCAATTAAATAAATTATTATTTAACCATTTTTTCCGAGAAGTTTCTAAGAGTGTTTTTAATGAATTTAATTGCTTTAATGCATGAGCTCTATTTTTTATATTATTACTGTAAATCTGTGTAAGATTATTGTTCTGGTCATTCAAAACCTTTAGTTTTGAATGATCTAAATATTTTAAAATATGTCAAAATATATAATTAAAAATAAAAGGTTGTAAAAATTACTATTTAATACTTACAATACTGATTTTATTTTATTCATAAACTATTATAATTGGTAATAGTAACAGTGATTATATGCAGTTAAGGGGGAAATATTTACAATAAATATAATTCGTTTGCTTTCAGCGAAACCGAAAGTTTCAAAATTTTCATTCCAAGACAATCTTCATGAAGGAATGAGAACAGCTGTCACGTGTATAGTGGTTGCAGGAGATGGGCCATTATCTACCCGATGGATGAAGGATGAATCTCCTTTAGATGAAAGAAGCCTTGACGCCACAGTTATTCCCGCAGAGGAAGGATTCGTTTCAACAATTACCATTAAATCATTAACACACAAGCACAACGGCAATTACACTTGCCTGGCTACTAATGATGTTGGTACAGGATCATATACTGCAATGCTCACAGTGAAAAGTAAATAGAATTAAAATATTTCATAACAGGTTTGAGGAAGCATTGCTAATTGTTTTCCGATTATTCTTTTAAATAATCTGATTCAATTATCTAAGGGAAATGAAGCTATGAGATTTAGAAAAATAAATTGTAAAAAAAATAATTAGAAGTCTAGATTGATACTGTTCGGGCAAATGTATGTTAAATAATGATTTTTAACTGAAACAGTAAAAACTAGAGAGTTTTGAAAGTATTGAGGTAATTGTCTGATTTAAGCAGGGAATATTAAATCTTTTATTATGCTATTTAATATTAAAGTAAATAAAACAATGGATAGTATGCAACTTTAAAAAGAGAAAAACATTTAAACTAAGCAGGATGTTCTCTTCCGGTGGTGAAAAATTATTAATTTCTAACCAATACGATAAAATAATAACTTTGAAAAGAGTAAATATAATAATGAGTTTATATAAGGAAATTATTTATAATTTTCTTTTTGGTTTATTTATTAATTATAATTTTTGAACGATTAATTGATTTTTTTCCGATGTTGTGATTTTTTAAAAACAGTCACACGGAGAGAAAAAAATTGTAAAATTACCGTACTGTATTGCACTGTCATTTCGGGAAAGTAAAAACAGACAAAAAACATAATTCTGGTTAATAAAAACTAAAACATTCGATATTTAAACCATTCATTTGATAATTTTTCCATACATTTGGAAACGGTTTACTGGTTATATTGGATTTTAAAATTATTGTTCTTAATACCACATATTTAGTAAAAAGTACTAAAATAAAAAGTAAATTTACCTTAATAAATAGTTTTAAAGCTTACTCTTAGGTATCATGATAAAATTACACGTTTCTCAAATTTCATTGCGTAATGTGAAACGATATTTCATTGTTAATTTTGCTAATAACTTAACCCAAGTGCTGTGGTAAAAAATACTGTGATTTTTTTGTTGTTCTTATTGAGCCAGAGACGTAGTAAATGTTATCATATTCTAGTAGTTTAAACCATACTATTTTTCTCAGTGCGTAATATTTTTTGTAATAAAAGCTGTAAATATTAAAATAAAAGTATTGAAGTGATCTTACATTTAAAAAAAAAGATTTTCTAGTATCATGCTTAAGTTCCATTTTCTAACTATTTTCCCCACAGACACTTCGAGAACAAACTGATTGAATTACAAAAGTTCCTTTTTGATACAAAAAACAGACAACATTATCAATAAAGATATTGATAATTAAAAACAACTAACATAAAAAATATTCTTAACTATGAGAAAAGAAAATATTTTGTTTTTCTAACAATAATATTAAATTTATTTGAAAGCATTAATTAGAACGCAACCATTTACGCATCAATTTGAACAAAATTGATAATAATTTTTACTCAGATTTTTTTTAAATCAACAAGTACATGAATTTTGAACAATTTATTTATTTTTTAATATTTTTTTTAAAATTTAAACATAACTCTAAAAGTAAGTTAATGTGTTTTACCAGTTCTGAATTTCTTCTTTATTTGCTTGGAACAGTACCGCCAAGATGGATTTTACAGCCCAGCGACACACATGCAGTAGCTGGTCGATCAGCAAGAATTGATTGTCAAGCTGACGGTGTACCACAGCCTCACGTGCGTTGGAAAGTTGCCACAGGTACTTACTTCTTAATTTGTCTTGTATCTAAAAATATTTCTTTAAAACAAAACTATTTATTTCCTTTTTCTTTAACAGCTGTCATAGTTCTCACTTTTTACTATATTTTAAAGAAAGTCTGAGAATGTTATTTCTCTAATTTAATTTTTCTTCTTTAAGGGTTCGTTTTTTTAATGGGCAACGTTTAACTCGCTGGTTGGCACTAAATACTTTTGATTGTATATCAATTAAAGTTAAAAGACTAATAAAAAAGTATTAGTTTTTATATATTCATTTATTTATGCTTTAAATGTATCAAGAAAATGAAATTACTTAGTTCTTTCAGTTTAAGTATAAAAATCTAACACTTCTTTTGACAATGTCTTGAACAACTACAATTGTAATGGATTTTATTTAAATTTCGTTATTTTTATCAATAACTTTAAATTTTGGAAAGAAAAAAAATACCGAGAAAAATCATGACACTTTATCTTAGAAGAGCATATAATAACTACAATAAATATCTCTGCTACTTTTTGACTTATAAAGTGTTGAAATTCTTCATAAAAATTAAACTAACAGAAATAATAACTTAAGTGTTCAGAAACTATTATGTATATAAAAAATTCTATTTACATGTCACACGCAATCTCTGAACTTAAATTACTGCTTGGCATATTTACTACATACTAATTTCATTTTAAATGTTCCCACAAATTTTAATTTAAAATGCGATTCTGTTATGATTTTCTTAATATTTAGTTTTAGGAATCTAGCATGTGTGCACAAAAATTGTCCAAAATTAAGTCATGAAAAATTTAAGGTCCACAAAAAGAATCCTTTGAATTCTTTTGGGGGAAAATTGAATGAAAAACATTAAAAACCAATTTGATGATTATCACGTTTCATTTTTTCTTTGTTTCTTCCGTCAAAAAAACATGTTTGTCATGCTTAATATAACATCTCTCACTGTTTTAACCATAGCTTGAGCAGTGATTTGTGATATCCAAGAAATATATATTTTTTATATTGATTCTACAACTTTTAGATAAAGAGTTGCGATTATGGAACACCATATGTGATAGCTAGTAGTAATAATTATCAGTTATCGCGTTTGTAATTTGTTTTTCAGATCATCCATCTGATAGTTTCAAAACAGTTGTGAGCAGTTCTCACGTGCATATCTTAGTAAATGGATCACTTAATTTTCGCAATGTTGAAGCCACGGATTCGGGATATTATCTCTGTGAAGCCAGCAATGGAGTGGGTGTTGGTTTAAGTACTGTTGTTAGGCTCACAGTTCATAGTAAGTATACATTTAAAAACTTATTTTTCCATCAAAATACACGCTGTTTTTTAAAGAACAATTTAATTTTTTAAAAAAAGCTTACATTATTAACGTAATTTCAAGTAAAAAATTTGTTGCAAAATTTAAATTTAATGTTAATTTATTAATACATGTTTTCATTTATCTGTTTAGTTTTAAATGTTTTAGCCCTTAAAATTTCAAGCACAAAATTTGAGGTGAAGCACTATCGCTCAGTATTGCACTACATTTTATAGAAATTTTTTGGTTCGATTCTGTAATCTCTGTCAGATTTTATCATTCATTCATCACTTTCCGACTCTGATGATAGAGCATTCGTGGTACTCTATCTTTTAATTAATATCTTATTTAAATCATATCATGTAATTTCATAGCAACTTTCCTTGAAATCGGTTCATAGGAACTGAAGGTAATTGACAAAATCTTAAAATCTTCTTAATGTAAAATATCGGTGCTCAAGAGTTTGACATATGTTGCAAATACTTGTAATATGCGCCATAGCTTAAAATTTCAGTTTTAATTATCTATACCATACTAAAAATAAATTTTTCCAGAACCACTTAATTATGAAACACCACCATAGTTTTCTAAATACAAAACAATGCAATTTTTCTCAATGCAAATTTTATTAAAATTAACCCGAAATAGAAAAAGGATAATTTAGCAGCTTTATATCTATGCTTTTATCATTTATCAAACTTTGACATAGATTTGCAAAAAAAAAACCAATAAGAGTTTTCAATGGGGTTTGGATGAGGTAAAATGCTCTCAAGCACTAGCCCATATGTCAATGCCGAGTTTTTACCATAGACCTAAAGCGAACTCATCCCATAGGCTATGGCGAATCTTAATCGTGCTGCGATGACAACAGTTTTCCATAAAAATGTACATAGACAAATTTATACGTAGACAACAATAATAAACAAGAGCCATTGAATTAAGTGTGATCTTTTGGAATTTATTCACAAGAGTAATTGAAGTTAGAGTAATTAAGTGAGGGATTAATTAATTAATCTTACGAGAAAATACAATAACGATTTTCTAAAGGAGTATATAATTTCGAAACATTCAACCTAGTAAATACCTGATAAGTTGAGACTCAAGTTGCCTCTTACAATGCTCTTTAGAGTACATAAGAGGACAAAAACAAAATGCAATTTAGCTTGGCTAATAAAATAGCATTGTTAAAATTGCAAAATTTGATAAATCATCTACCCTTGAAGATGCGTATTTCAAGAACGGTCACGCCTTTTAAGACGACACTGTTACATAAAAAATAAAAAGTGTATATTGTAAAAAAGCAAAATAATTATTGATAATTATTTTGCCCATTTGCTGTCCTCGAAGTTGCTAAATTCACGTGAGTAGATTATTCTTCTTATTATTATAATTTTGATTTTTTCATAAAAAAAGAAATACCTGACTTTTTTTTTTTATCTTGCGATAAGCATTCGATATAAATTTAAAACAATAAATATCCCATTCAAAGTGTTTCTGAATAATCACAAAATAAATCTTAAAAATTGCTATTACTGTTTTTATGACTATTTCATTTAAGCAGCTCTCTGTAATATTTAAAAAAAATAAATTCATGAATGCCAAAGAATTTTTCACAAAGTAATCTCTTTTCCCATTTTCTATTAAGGTGCGCCACAGTTTCAATCAAAATTTATGGTTTTGAGTGTCAGAAAGGGAGAGAAATTTATTATTGAGTGCACTGTGAACGGTGATAGACCCATGCGCTTTATTTGGAGAAAAAACAGTGAGCTTATTGATCCTTCGCTGGAAGATAGGTAAGAAAGTTTTATTAAATTACAGTTTCGAAACTGTTTTGTCTTTTTAACCCAAAAATGACCGAAAAATATTTTTCTTGGCGAGCAATTTTATTATACTAGAATATTCTGAAAAGATTACTATGCATTTTTTTTTCTTCATGAATTTGTTGGAAAATGTGCTGAAATATATAAGATTAGAGGATATGTTTGAATAAAATGTTATTCTAACTTTTAAAATCTATATATTTGAAAATATTTAAACTACATTAAAAAGAACGTAATTTTAAGCGTAGAAATTTTCGTAATTATGCGTTTGGGTTTAATGCAAAATGTTTAGAAAAATATATTTTTTAAAGAAACTGTTTTAATTTTTTTAATTGTAAAACTTTAAATAAATAAGATTATTATTTTTTTTAAATACTGCTAAAGCTCATTTATTATGGGGCAATGGCCTATCATAGTGAATTGAATTTAACCCCCAATAACGGTTTCAAGCCGATCTCTCTTCAGATCGATGGGTACCAGCCTGTTTGGGTCGATGGGTACCAGCCTCATCACATGGACGCAATCATGGCGTTGGTTAATCCTTAACCTGCATGAACTGTTTTGGTTATTATCGTGAAAGTGTTTTACTTTATTTATGGTGAAACTTAACATTCTTTTTGCTTAGACGAAATTAAAATTTGCTAAAATAACTGTTATTGTTATCAAACTTTTATAATCATAATATCCAAATATTAACTATATTTATTAACTAATTTTTTAAAAGAAAATTTAAATAAAGGTTAAAAATAAAGGGCATATTGGTATTGAAACTTTTTAAATAATATAAATGAAGTGTTAAAAAATAAATATAACTTAACTTTAAAAAAAATATCGACGATGTGAAAAATTAAGATAGAAAATAAGGAGAATTTTTTGTATGAAAATTCTTAATGAAAAAATGCTAAGTGCTGAAAACTTTTAATTGAAAATAAAAAAAAGAAATCAAAGAAAATAATTCAAAGAAGATTTTTTCAGAAAAAAAATTTACAAAAAGAGGAAGAAAATTCTAATCTGTATATCAATTTTATTATTGTATTCTAGATTATCTCATTACATATTTTTTATTTTATTTTTGGTTCAAAAACCGGATATAAAAAAAAATTTTCATGGAGAAATCTTATTATGTAAATGTTAACACTTTAAAAGCACGTGTCATGAATATTTTAGTATCAAATGTTTGTCGTTTTTACGTATGTATGTTTTATTTTTATGGAAGAATTCTAAATAAATCCGTAACTGCTTAAAAATACGCTCACGTGCTTAAAGGAATTAAAAGTATTGATGCCAAAGTTCCTCCAGGAAAGTTTTGTAATTGAGTTTTGAAAGTTTTATTCTTATAACTTGAATTTCATTAGGCTGCAAACGTCTCTTTAATCTCACTTTTATGGATTCAGAAGTGGTTTTGTATTTAAGTGGTTTTCTTGAAAAAAAATTTTAAATTCAGTTGCTGAAAATTTAAAATGCAATACGACAGATTCCAGAAAACAACAAATATTATTTGTGACCATTTTTTTAATTACTAAAATTTATTGTTCTAGTTTCTGATGTAACTAAAAATATTCTTTACCTTTACTCTTTATCTTTACCTTTTATTCTTTACCTTTTGTGGCTGGGTGGAGCAGTTGCTTTGTCGTCGGATTTCTGATCCCAAGTCTGCGGGTTCGATCCCCGGTCCAGACACGGGATTTTCGGGATGCAGGAAATCCTCAGCGGCCATGTAGTATGATTATGTGGCATGTAAGAGATCCCTGGAATGCCTTATTGGCTCTTGGCATTTCCGGCCAAATTAAATTCCTAGGGCATTTTAGCATCCAAATAGAGTCTCGGTGCTGTCATCCAGTGTGACAGAAACTAGACGTCCAAATTATAATGGCCAACGGTATCTCACCCATTGTGGTAGTCCTGAAAGAGTGGATACCACTTCTGGTGAACGCACTAGGTTTGCTCATTGGCAAGACTGATTATGCAGCTCCATGGAAATAAAAATAAAAAACTTTCGACTACTTCTCCAGCTCGCTTCACTCACCCTTAATATTAAGAACCGCTTTAAGTGTTGTTGCCAGAGATTATTTTGCCAAATAAATAATAAATCTTAATTTCTCACTAGGTATGCGGAAACAATTGAAGAAACGATTGATTTGAGCGTTAAAGCAACTCTGGCTGTTGAAAGAGCTGAGCGAAAAGACTCTTCTCTTTTTATGTGTACAGCAGTTAACGATTTTGGCGATGATACCATGAACGTACAAGTGACAATTAAAGGTAAAAATCGACATATTTTACGTAGATATTTATAAGCTTTTAGACAAATGACAACAACTACAAGTAAAAAACACTATTCTCCTTCCATACGCAAATCCAAGTTAAAATACTGGCTTTGACTATTCGGATGCATGTACTGAACTCGGCGTATACCGTACACAATGCTCAAAAAAAATTATTCCATTGGTTGAGTGATCTAATGCACTAGTCCGGGGCTAAGTGTACGAGTTTTTCAGAGGTTTACTTTATGTATTACACAAACGTATAAGAAACAAAAATACTTGCACTATAAAAAATTCAGGTTTAATCTACGTTATAAAGTACCGGCACTTTGAGTGCACCATCCGTAAAATTCATTTTTCAGTTTAATCCATTTTTACATTAAAATAATATTCCATAATTCTTACAGTAATGTTAATTTAATTAGAGTGGTTTAGATATTTTACGCTAAATATTACTGTAAAAATTACAGTTTATCAGATTTATTGATCCGCTAAATGTTCTGCTAAAAATTAATTTTACAGTAAAAAGTACTGGCATCCTAAGTGCCAACTTAGTGCAATAAATTACAACACACTTTGAAGTGAACATTGATTGATGCAAATTCGTCTAGGATTGATTGCGCCGTTTGAAAAAAAAAATGAATGAACATTTTCGTGAAGCAAATTTATTCTTTGAATCTACATACGTTTCTCTTTTTTTTTTCAAAATAGTTTTCAATTTTGCTTAAGCACTTATCATACCTTACAAGTAGATTCAGAATACCCTCTTCATAGTACCACATATCCAAGAGGTTACGACCATTTTCACTTCTTCGTAATCATTGTACTGGTTGCCGGGAAAACGATGTTTAGAAGATCGAAAAAGATGAAAATCACTTAGCGCAAGGTCAGGGCTGATGAGGGGTGATCCAAAACTTCACAGCCGAAAGATCCAATAAAGCTCGGGACTGAGATATGGAGAGTGTCATTGACATGGAGTAGCGAAATCTTCTGTCAAAAATAGAGTGAAAAAGTTATTTAAAAAAAAATCCGTAGCTTTCGAAGCAAAACTAATGTCAGGTTTGAAATTTTCACACATGAACCCAGCGAGAGTTAGCATTTGTTTAATTGAAAGATAAAAATTTTTCTCCTGTGTCATCAATCTCCGAGGTTCAATTATGCGTCATTGCTTTTGGAGGTAAGCTATACCAATTAGGCAATTTATATTTGAGTCATCATTTGATTATCATTTTAATATTCTCTTCGAATAAAGAAGCCCAGTATACTAAATAGTCCTAACTTTTGAAATTATCTTTAAAGTGGATACATATTTGTATTTTTTTTAAATGCTATGCATTTTAAATTTTATGTTTAGATAAAATTTCGTATTTTACAAGTCGTTTTGTTATTTTTACGGTGAAAAAAATTTATGCGAAAATTACCGTACTATATGGTGATGACAGTTCCAGTAAAATAACATAATTCTGGTTCAAAAAACAAAAACCACTCACTTTCAAGCTATTCGTTTGGTATTTTTTCTGTTCACAGTTTAACGTTAATTCTGGTTTAAAAGTATAGCTTTGTAACCACACATTTAGCAAAAAATATAATACTGAAAGGTAAATTTAACGTAATAAATGCTTTTTAGGATATGCTCTAAGGTATCATGATAAAAAAATATCAAGTTTCAGCTCATTTATTAAAGTTAATCACACACTATAAAGACCAAATTTTACCGTCAATTTACCAAAACCCATAACCAACGCTCCGGTATAAATTACCGAGCTGTTGGGCATAAAATAAAACCAGATACGAGGCAATTTTTACCATACTCTGGTAATTTTGATCATTCTTTCTTTCACAGTGCAAAAGTAAATTAAACTGAATGAATGTTAGCTGTACGTTAATGAATAAAATATGGTCCTCGATTTGTTTCTTTATTTACAGGCAGGCATGGATTAGCTATAAAAAATATCCAGAAAATAAAACTTTGCCAAATTCATATTTTTATTATAGATCTTCCCGATGCTCCGCAAAACTTGGAAGTCCATGACGTGTCCAGCCGCAGCCTTCGATTGACCTGGGATCGCCCCTTTGACGGAAATTCTCCAATAACTCAATACACAGTGATGTGGAGACAAGCTGATGGTAAGTACATTTTGTGGAATGTTATTAGATCTGGAGGAAAGAAAGTTGTGTGCATTGGCTTTATTGAGTTAGTTTTCTTCCCGACTGAGTCTATTTATCGAATTTCGAGAACGTGATTCATTCTATTGCTTAGTTTCTCACCATGTATGTTATATAGTAGTAAATAAACAGTATGGAAGTAAATTGGAGATAAATTACGATTATATTATTTCGTTTGAACTACTCTTTTACAAAATATGTTTCTCAAGAGTAAATAAACATATTCAAGCTTGGATTTTAGAAAGTATTGCTTTCGATTGTAGTTTTTTATCAAACCAAACTTGCAAATGTATCTCATGAATCATAATTGTATCTTTTGGACGGATAATTTACATAAAATAATTCATTTAAATAAAAAAAGCGGCTAAGAAATTCTGGAACTGTAAAATATCGAATCATATTTAATTATTTTCGCACCATGAAAATATTTGACAACATAGTAGTTTTTTTAATACATTTTACAATCCAACTTTTAATTTTATTCTTGTCTTTTTTCTGTGTATGCTATTTTGGCGTTTCATTTTATATATATATATATAAATATATATATATATATATATATATATATATATATATATATATATATATATATATATATATATATATATATATATATATATATATATATATATATATATATATATATATATATATATATATATATATATATAAATATATATATATATATATATATATATATATATATATATATATATATATATATATATATATATATATATATATAAATATATATATATATATATATATATATATATATATATATATATATAAATAAATATATATATATATATATATATATATATATATATACGGTGAAATCTCCTTTAAGCGGACATGCGGACATTCTTGGGACCAAAAAATTGTCCGTTTATGAGAGTTGCCCGCTTACAGGAATGGTACCAAATCACGAAGTTTAACACCTTAAATTGTGTTTAGAATAATTTCAAAGATAATAGTTAAATAATCTACAATAACTATCTTCAAGGATATTTATTCAAACTTTTAAAAAATATTTTTTAATGAAATGGAATATATAAAAAAGAACATATGAAAAAGTCTGATATAAATACATAATTCTAGAAGTAACTACAGATAACGGAATATAATTTCCCTATTAGCACCGATATTCAAGTTAGAGATTTGATACAAATAGGAGCTTTTACGTCTCACTGGGTTTCAATTATTAAGTTTATATCCCCTAACGCCTACCTAACACTTGATAGGAAACGTGGTTAATTGAAAGTAAACCTCCCAGGATTCACAGAAGAAAAAAGGCAATGCATACCTGTAAGTCAGGATGACCTATGGCGTTGATTATTCACAAAATTGATCATCCATCAAGTGTCTGAATAAATGTTTCATTATATGAACACCTCAAAGATTATACTTCTGTTCTCTTTTCTTACACCAGCTGTGTTAAATATACACCGAAGAGCCATTACATTATGACCACCATGCTAATAACATGTAGAACCACCTTTAGCCCTCAAAACTGCAAGCACCCGCCGTGGTATTGATTCCACAGCGTGCTGATAGGTAGTCTGAAGTATCTGGTACCAAGCGCTCACCAACTGGTCCTGCAATTCCCTTATATTGCGAGGGGTAGCGTGGCAGCACGAATTTAGTTTTCCAAGTAAGACCACAAATGCTCTATTGGAATAAGGTCAGGTGAATTTGGGGGCCAAGACATGACTTGAAAGTCACTGGAATGTTCCTCGAACCAATCCGTGACGATTCGACCCTTATGACATGGTACATTATCCGGCTGGCAAACACCATCCCCCGCAGGAAAAACTGTTGCCATGAATGGGTGATGAAACACGATATAAAAAAAATCCAAATCGAACTGATTTATCACTGCAATTAAATATCACGTGATCATCTAAACAAATTCGCACACGTCGTAAAGTTTCAATGATTTCTATTGGATGCAGCGACATCAACAATATTACACTCTATAACAAAAAAATCGAAGCACCAATAAGGAGTTGTCCAATTGAAACGAAAATTGGTGGATAGGAAGACAATGTACAGAATAGTAAATGATTAAAATTTCGCAACAATTAAATAATTTGCAGAGTTACAGTAGCAAGTTCCATAAGATGTTGATCCACCTCTAGCTTGGATACAAGCTGCCACATGACGTGGCATAGACCAATAAAGCTCCCTGATGGTCTCTTGCGGCATTTCCTGCCAAATTCGATCCAATTGTCGAACGAGGTCATCAACCGTCCGTGCCAGATGCAATCGCCTTCCCATCATATCCCAGGCATGCTCGATGGGAGAGAGATCTGGTGATCTGGCAGGCCAAGGAAGAGTTTGACAAGCTTGCAGAAACTTCATAGCAACGCGTGCCGTATGTGATTTGGCATTGTCCTGCTGAAAGACCCGCCCAATGTGCTGCAAAAGGAACGGAAGCAAAACAGGTCTTAGGAAGTCGTCGTCGTACCGCTGTGCAGTAAGTGTACCTCTAATGACGACCAAAGGGGTCCGGCTGTCAAAGGAAATGGCACCCCAGACCATAATGCCTTGTTGAGGGCCGGTGTTGCGTGCAATAGTGAAGGCAGGATCCCCCCTTCTGCCCTGTGCGTCTCCAAACACGTCTTCGATGATCGCCTGGACACAGTTGGAACCTGGATTCGTCGCTAAAGACTATACGTCCCCAGTCGGCATCACTCCAGCCTGATCTGTTCAAAACATTCATGCATACGAAAGTTCAAAGCAATCGGATGATTGCTTCTTGGTTCACCGATTTTTTTGTTATGGAGTGTATTTATTAAATAGTCTTTATATATAGTTAAATACACCACATTTTAACATAAGACGCATATTTACAGATTTTAAATATATGATCATTTTTAAAAAAAATAAGAAAAGTAAAGCTATTCATTTCCTTTAAATGTTTTGAAAGAAAAATGTTAATAATAATATACTGATGTTTTACAGAAGAGCGAAATCTTATCTCAATTTTAATAAAATACTCAAGCTTACTTCAAAGGCATCAGATGAAATATTTACACTTATTAAAAAGCAATCCCTGGATAAAAAAAGTATCAAGTCGGACAAAATTCCACTATTTTATTTTTAATGATACAAAAACTGGATATTACTTTCTTTTTCCTCGTAATAAATGATGGCCAGGGAATTCGCATCTTTTTGGGGATTATTTCTAAGGTGCGGAAAGAAAAAGTATTCGAGTTTCGAACAACCATTTCTTTTGCTGATAGAATACTAAACATTCTTTGGTGACACCTCTGAAAGCGTATCTGTTTCTTTACGAGCTTCTGCAACAAAAACCATAAGATACCACTTTCCACAAGTCTGAGAGCTTTCTACGAGATAAAGAGTTTTCGAGAAGAAAACAACAGTTGCAGATTGTGTATTGATTTTTTTCACAGGTGTCAGAATATTTTGCTGTAGATTCTCCAAATGAATTCATTTCTTTTTCATAAAAGAGAGACACATATGGCCCATTTTTCAAATTTAAATATTTCGCTTAAGTACTGGTGGACGATAGATAATGATATTGTTGAACTATGGATTCGTCGTGTTGTAAACCTCCTACTTAAGTTTCTCTAATGCTGTATAAAAGATACACTAATGTGTTATATAGCTACACTTGCGCATTATAGGAGGCGAAATGAAATTCTTCATTAATGACTGTGCGCTGGCAATAATTGTGCATGCGCACACTCAATTACTAGAAGCACACTTAAAACCGGGAGACTCAAGACGATATGCACATGTTCATCTGCCTCAGATTTATATAATTCAGTCACTGTACACACTCTTGGTCTCCGCTCCACACTCCTTAACTACTCAACCATGTGTACAAGTGGGATTTTTAGGACTCTGTTGAGTTATGAACAAATTGTTATAATATTTTAATAGTGTATTAATAAAAGGTATGACTTGAAATTGGTGAAAAGATATGACTTGAAATTGTCATTGGTAATATTATAATAGACGCCCGGTGACGGAGCGGTAGCGCTGCGCGCTGTCGTGCCGCAGGTCCCTGGTTCGGCCCTCCAGCCGGGCAAGGTTGACTCAGCATTTCATCCCCTCAGTGGGTTGATAAATGAGTACCTAGCATGCTTGGGTAACTAAACACTGGGGATTTCGCGTTTGGCTGACCACCTAACCGGAACATCTGCTCCTGCACACCAGAGCCCAAAGGTCAGGAAAACTGAGATGGGCACTGTAGGCCTTGGCCCTCTATGGGCTGTCGCGCCGCTGAGTTGAATATTATAATAGTATAGGAAAAAAGATATTACTTGAAATACGTTTTAGTCCTCTTTAATACTAAGCAAGTCCTGCTTTTTTAAGGGGGGGGGGAAGGTTTGTGATAAGAACAAATAGGTTATCAATCTTTATCAACTTGGATTTCTTGTTTTTAAAATTTGTGGAGTTATGTTTGTATAAGGTATTTAATACGTCTTGTAGTGCCGCATATAGAGCTGTAATACAAATAAAGCAACCCGTCTTTTTGTTCCCTCATCTCTCATTGTTCCAGACATCTGATTTCCTTTTGTCATATGCTCCCTCTCTTTCGTTAATTTTGTCGGAGAAAGAATGACGTAATTAAGATGAGTTCCTTTCTCTGCTAAATTCGTGTTTTATAATTTTAAAGGCAAAGGGCAGTTAAAATTTTCTATATCATTAGGATTAGCGGTACAACTAAATATTGGCTCAATTTTCGACAAAATTATGTAAAAGTCATTTTAGAATTCCAAATCTTTTTCAATAACTGTGAACTGTGAAAAAATGTTTACAATTTTACGAAATCAAAAAACAATTTGAATGGTTTAAAAGACGGTAAAAATATGTCTTTTAATAAAACGTATTACAATTTAAATCAGTAGTTTTCAAAAACATCCGATGCTGTTTTGCAACTGAATTAATGAGACTAAGGCTTATAAAAAACACATTTGAATTTTACTTTAATTTAGATTTTATAATACTGCATATACAAACTTGACTTTACAATAGAACTGCAAGTTGTAAAATCATGGACATATGTTCAGTAATTTAGAGCTTTTGTAAACATTTAACAAAACATCAAAAAATAATTAAAGTTTTTTTCAAGGAAGCATACTGCTATTTAGAAACTGAGCCATGTTGTTTATGCTGATAAATACTGTCATTTTTGCATCAAAATTCTATTATTAAAAAAAACTGCTATTTCAACAAAAAGGAACTCTATAAAATATCATCATTGAGGTCGGTGTGTGTCGAGCAGAAAATTGCATGACCAGTTATAAAGGGGATTCGAATCTGCGTCTCCTCATTGGGAAGTGAGTGCCCTGCATTAAGCCTTATCAGATCAAGTGCTCGGTTATGTATAAAAATATTAAACTGTCTTTTTCTTAAAAATCTTATTTACCAAAATCATATTTAAGCTTAAATACGTTCAAAGCTGTATCAGCCCAGCCTTAGAAAAATGTCTGGCAATTTAACTTTAAGAAAAATAATACATAAGGGAGTCAGGTAGAGCATCAAGTGATACTTTTATTTATCCGATGATAAAGATCATACAATTATTTCTTAAAAGTTTGAGCAAGTGCTGAAAATAATAGCAAAATGATTCGAAAAAGATAAAGTTATTTTACGATAGGCAAAACTGCATGGCAAAAACTAGAATTTGAGGTGACAATTTTAATTCATTTATTATTAGGGTAAGAAACAGTAAAAAAACTGTTTTGTGAAAAGCAGATTTAAACCGTCAAATAGCAGTATACTTAAAACGTCAGCAAAATAAAAAAATGGGAAACTTTAGCAGCCAGCGGGTAACGATTAAAAACAGAAAAAAAATCTTTATCTATATTTAAACAGTTTTTTTTCTGCAGGATTATTTTGTTTCTGTGAAACTTAAAATTTTTTTTTACAGCGTGTGTCATGAAGGTGAAAGAGGGGGATATTAGGGCACTTATCCGTTTCTGATATCTAGAAAATATAATATCATTGTATCTCTATTATGCCATTGGTACAATAGGTTCTCAATACATTTACTTATAAAAACTATACAACTTATACAACACGTATTCATTATAACATCTAAATACTTATTACAGTCGTCAATAATAGTTTGGTGTTCTTAGAGCCTTCGATAAGTGTTCATTGTTTAAAAATGATTAAAAAAATATTGGTGTTGTTACTATCTATTTTCGAGAATTAAAATGAACTAACTTTGAGAATACGTACAAATTGAAATAAATAAATTATATTGAAAATCTATATAAAAGGAAAAAAAAGTACACTCATTCGTATATTCATTCCGCAAAAAATGCATAGTTTTATTTCGATTGATGATTAGATAATTTTGGTAAAGAGTACAAATCGAAATGTAATTTTGCAATCAAGCAGCTAAATTAAAGTGTAAAAGGTACTTCTTCATCTAGAAAAAGTATACAAATTCAATTCTCTGTATTATTGTCGACATTGATGCTTAATTAGTTTCTGTAACGATTACTATTGGTATTATGCTAATTTGTTTTTAATAAATACTAAATATACACACATTGGTACCACGGTGCTTTTTTTTGGAAATTGGTTTTCATGGTCCACTGAAAGGAATATGTGATGTGAGAGAAAATTGCTGAATAAGCTGATGTTCGATTATCAGGAGTTGACTTCAAGCATTATGCCAAATGTACCGAAGATAGCCATCTTTCAAAAAACCAATTTACTTAATCAAATAGCATAAAACCTCCGGGAAGGGCAAAAGTAAGGGATTGAACTCTTGGGAAAAGTGTTGATTGTAGTAATTTTTGTTTATCAGGATCTTACTTCAAGCACCCGCATTGTGCAAAATGCTGCTGAATATAATTCATCTTTATTTTCTAAGGATGAACTTATAAAAGCAGGTTTTGCTTAATTTCATTATGTACACCAACGGAAGGAACATGTAATAAAAATAATAAAGAATTAGAATTCCGTTAACACAATTGTGTCGATACATTTCCTTTACTTTGTTGGATGATTTCATAGTTTTGATAGTTACTGATGCATTGTTCACTTATTTTTCTCTATCCCGTACTAAAAACAAGTATTCATTAGGTAATTTATGAAATAAATAAACAAAGTTAGCTTAGTAAAGCAGTTAAATTATTCCGAGCGACGATGTGAATGAAACAACAGATACAACTCAAAATGTTAATTTTTGAAAAGAACATGATACATAATAATTTTTTGTTGAATACCTACAAATTAAACTTGCTAGGAAGGACAAGCTAAAAGTTCAATATTTATTAAAATTTCCATGCTATAACTTGCTGAAAATAATCTGAATCTTTATTATATTTTTATAATATTTACACTAAGTGTTTTTAAGGAAACTAAGTAATTTAGAGTAATTTTTTTTTTAGAAATGAGTATAAAATGATGCATCGATGGTCAATAAGCAATAAAACTAATTCCATTTAATATTCTTGCACAAAACTCAACATAGACTTGCCAAGGTTTTACATCATATAACCAGAAACAAGTTTAATAACATATTAGTTGGAATTTTTTAATATTAATTTTTTTCTTATTCCCCTCGCTCATTTTAAAAGCATGTGTTCATGTAAGTAATGAAATATTTCCATAAATACTCTTTGCCTAAGCTTTTCAATAGTTCTTTTATGTATTCTCGTATTTCATCCTATACCATTACATCAATGATCGTAAACGAATCAATCACTTTAGGTAAGTCCAGTGGAGGCCCTATTAAAACACATGGAAACGAAAGATCCGTAACTGTTAGAGGTCTGAAGCCCAAAACAAGATATTTCTTTCGTGTTAAGTGCATGAATCCGATTGGAGAAAGTCAGTTTGGAGCAGAAGTAGCTGTAACAACGCTGGAAGAACGTAGGTATAGAGACTCATTTTCTAAAACAAAAAGAATAAACATTTGCAATCGTTCAATATTTGTCATTTAAAGATGTTTAACAAGAATATTACTTCTTTACTTTAGTATTCCTTCTTTGTTTAATGATAAAAAAATCATTTTTAAAGAATATTAAGTTTGTATTTTGAAAACATTGTTGTGAAATTTTCTTACAGCTCCTAGATCCCCTCCCAGATATGTGAAAGCTCTTGCAACTTCGTCAAAAAGCTTAAACGTTTCTTGGCAGGTAATATTAAAGAGTTTTTAGTTTTATTCGAACTATTTTCTTCCAAATTTATAAACATAAAATGTTCTAAGGGCAAAGTGTAACTGAAAGAAAATCTCGATAAAAGTTTGTGAGACGAAGCCTTGTGGAACAAAATCTTGTGGGACGAAACTTCTTTAACTAAAGCTTGTATATGAAATCCTTATAATGACGAAGTGGCTCGTGGACAGAAGAGAAGACGTGCAAAATTTGGAGAGTTCGAACCGTTATGGTTCAAACTTTTCATGTTTGGCGCATTTGATATCTTGTTCAAGAGGCATTATCGTCCCTAAATTACTATTTTATACCAAAGAAATTCAAGCTGCAAAAATAAGATTTTGCCATTTACAGATTTTTCAAGCACAAGATTTTGTATATAAATTTATTTTTATATATGAGATGTTATGTTCACTTATTTTTTGTAGACGCTGAGCTTGGATAAAATGCCAAATACTTCTGACGTTTGCTACGTTAGACTTGTTCTTTGATATTCTATGAACAGTTGTAATTTATTGCTATTCTACGAGAAGCATATCTTTTGTTAAAATTATTTAGGAGTGTAAAAGTTGAATTAGTACATTTTTAAAATAATTTAATATCTCGGATAAATAACAAAGTTAAAGGAATAAATTATCAACTATTTATAATTTAATAACTTGATTTGAAACATTTCTGTTTTTTAAATGCATTTTATACTCTATAAAAATATATGCTAAATTTGAAGAAATAAAGCTCTCAGCTGGTGTGCCAGTGTAAAACAGTTTAGCAGACATAAAATTACATTTATTTAAAAACAGAAGCAAAAACAGAAACAGAAAAAGAGACAAAAGAACACTTTATCAAATAAGAGTTGTTGGTGCAAACCGAGAACAGAATTTGGAATAACCAGCTAATCCAGGGATTCAAACTGAGTACATTGTGAGGCGAAAGGCTGTCTTCCTTGAGAACTGCTCTTGTGCTTGATTAAGTAGAAAAAAAATCTTTAAATTCTTATTGAAATTATATTTAAATGTAAAAATGCTTAAAACTATATCAGCATATCAGAACACTCTTATAAAAATGTCTGCCAAATTGACTTACCGAAATAAAAATCTAGAGACAGATAATAATCAGCTAGAGCAGCGATACCAGAATGAAGTTGAATCACAAGTTTAAATACGATTTTCAAAATCATCAAACAATTTCTGAAAAAGAAAAGCAATTATAGAAAATAATCGTAAAATGATTTGAAAAAAGATCAAAGCATTTTTCGGTAAGCGGAAATGCATAGTAAAAAATAGAGTTTGAATTGACAGTTTCAATCCATCTATCATTGGGTGAAAAACTGAGAAAAACTCTTTTATGAGCTACAGACTTAAATCGTAAAAAAGAAAGCGCAAAAAGTTTGTAAAAAAACTGGAATTTCATGCAGTGCGGAGGTAACGGTTAAAACATAAAAAATTCTATATTCGTCTTCAAGCAGTTTCTTTCTTAATTGTTTTTGTATAGAACATTCCTTTTTTTACTGTGTGCACCTTTGTTTACATTCAATATTTTCTTAATAGGTTCCTATCGATGAAGAAAAGGAATCAAATATTGATGGATTCTACGTCGGCTATAAATTAAGCTCTAGTCCCGATGCCTTCACTTTCGTGCCAGTGGATATACTGCGTAATTCACAGGAACAATCTTATGAGCTTACGAATTTGAATCGGCACTCAGAATACAATGTTATTGTTCAATCATTTAATAAGCGTGGAGCTGGACCTCCTTCTGAAACAGCATCTGTCAGAACGCTGGAATTTGGTAAGGTACTAATTACATAGTTACACTCGAATTAAATAAATACCTGTGCTAATTGTGCAATTTAGTCCAATTTTTAGCTTTACGATGAAAAATACCGTTTAGCTTGATAAAATATACAGTATCACAGAATACAGTGAGTAATACAGTATAAAATACAATTGTGAATTTTTTTAACATCTATTTTTTTAATTAGCCCAAAGATATTTTTAGTATTTTCATGAAGTGAACCAAGAATCAAGAAATTTAAGACATTTTTGAAACATTTAAAATTTTAAAAAAAGAAATAAAATTTATGTATTTCAACCTCAGTTTTATTGATTAATGCATGAAAATTATCTAAATAATTTCAACGTAATTGATAAAAAAATAAATTCCGTGTTTTTTTTATCATGACAGCATTAATATTTTTTTTCGTTATGAGCAGCGATATTTTACAAAAACATTTACTAAAAAAATTTATAAAAATAATTTATTTGAAAAAGTAGACTTGTCTTAGATACTTTATTCTAAAAAGAAACATATTTTGCAGGAATATAGTTTTATGAAACCTAACTTAGCTTTGTTAAGAAGATTGAAGATTAGAAAAAATAGGCTTAGTAATTTTAGAAAACGAAGAAAATTATAAAAGTAAAATGTACTATTATCAAGATTTGGTACCAAATAAATCAAATATTATGATGCGTCATTTCTTTCTTATTTGATATATTGCAAATGATGTCTGCATTTTTTTTTTTGCAGATAAACCTTTACCACCTACAATAACAAGCTATTATACAACGTATAATTCCATCAAAATTAATTGGGAACACAGAAGTCTTCCAAATGCTCCAGTAACAGGTACACTTTAAATAGTATATCTGAGTAACGAAAAAACTAAAATAATTAATGTGTTAAACATGGAATTCTACTTTAATATTTCAGAAATATGTTTATATAAATATTTATATATAAGTTCAAAATGTAGAGAAAACAAGGGAAAAATTACAGAACAATGAAAAAAGGGGGAAAAAAGAGAAAAATAATAATGAAAATAAAAGTAACAAAAATCGGAGGTAAAAAAAATTCCGAAAAAAGGACAAAGAATTTTATTATTGTTTAAAAAATCCGGAAAATAGAAGATAAAATCATGAGATATAATCGTGTGAGTTGATGAATTCAGCAACAGCTTAAACCCCTTTAATTACGCCACTGATAGAATTGAAACGAAATGATAAAAAAAAAAATTTAATTTACACCTTTCATAAAAGTGAAGAATCGAATAACTAATGGTTCTAAATCACGAAGTGACCGAAGTAGCATCAGAAACAAAATTGCACAGATTGCTATAATACATTTTGAAAATTGAAATTGTTATATCATCAGTGGTGATATCATCGTAGATCTAAAGATGTAAAATTAGTCACCTTTTCTCGGATGTCACTGCAGTGATTGTTCAAAAAAATATTTGCCTAAGAAGCTGAGCCAAACAGACAGGAAACTACATTAACTTCAAGAAAGCAATGGAATGACATACAAGTTAGAAATCAGTTTCCTCAAATAACAGAGAAACTCATCAAAAATAGAGTTTTTTTCCACAGAAATACGAAATACTCTTCAAATATTTCTGAATGCTCAAAATTGACAGTCGTGTTACTTTCCAAACTTTTCTTTGATATAAATCTCAGAAAACGGTACAATTTGTTAGGAATTGAAATATTTTAAGCTTTCCTTGACATTTCAGGAAGGCGAATAAACTATTTTAACCACAACTTATAAAAAGTTGAGACTTCAATATTTTAACCAGTCAACTTAAATACTTTATTGCAAACGTTTCTTTCAAAAATTCGAAAATTAATTTTAAAAAATTTATAATTTCTGATGGCTTTCACTGATAATTAGTTCAAAACTTTCCAAGTATGCAAATATTTTGACTTTTAAGAACTATGCAAAAGATAGTTCAACTTTTAAATAGTTGGGCATCCGGAAAACTTACATATACAAATATTTCATTAACTTATTTTTGAATTTTCGGGGTGATCTAAACAATGTATTGTTTCCTTAATATATCAAAAGTTATTACAGACGAATAACACTCTAATTGCGTTGTAATGTAAATTTGTCTGAACATACTATATCCTACTGTTACTTATTTTAAAGTTCAAATTTGGGAAGCATAATTTTTTAACCATGTATTAAAACCTTCTTAATATATATGCATTGTTTTCTAAGTAATAATGATTTATAAATTTAACTATTCGAAATGAAGTTTCCTGAATGAGAACTTTTTTAATGAAATAAAGACTAAAATTTTAAAATGAGATGAATTACATTTTTGTGTAGTTAAGAAGAAAAAAAATAGATTTTCTTGTAACAACAGATACTTCTAGAAAAACTAGTTAATTAGACCTGAACGGAATGAAATTTGGAAGTGGATTTCTTTTGATTCGATGTAATTATTTACTTTTAAGAAGGATTTTTTTTCGGAAAAAATGCTGATCCATTTTACTTTATTTATTTGCTTATTTTTTATTCCCGAGATAATTTTAGCTCGTTTCGTAACAAAGTTTTCTTATGCAATTCGTTTTCTCTTTTTTTAATTTTGAGCAAAGAAAAGATCTGAATTAAAAGAATCATGTCATTGTTGTTGTCTTATGCCACTTGTCAATACTGACAAGCCTATTTTAACGCAGGCAGGTGCATTTCTTCTTTTTCTTAAGTGGCGCCATCTATGGTTAAAAATCTGATTCCTACCACACACACGCGTCCCAGCCCGCATTTACACACCATCCGTCCATCCGTAATTTTAACCTGCACCAGAGTACGATAAATCTTCCATCCAGGACTACCAAAAGTATTGATTTGTTATACGTATTTAGAGGACTTGGAGACCCCAGCAGATTTAACTTGCATCAGTCACAATAGTATATGCATTTGTCCAATGCTCAACCAACCAGGCTATCACTGACAAGAATCATGAAGTTGGAACATTTTGGTTGAAAGTAAATCTTAAACTACAAAAAAAGTAAATATGAAAAAAAAAATAATAATTAAAAATTATGAATTCATCAGGTCAATGGTAACAACTACAGTAATTAATTTAAATGTAAAAACAAAAAAAAAGTATCAAACATGAGTAAAAATGAGTGAAAAATATTTTGAAGTGATGATGATTTCTATTGATACGTTCATAAGCTAACGAATATTAGTAAATTTCACAGATTTCTGTAACCAGCATTCAAAATTCCCTAGCGACAAATTTCTTATTTTATTATACGTTAATATTTCAGACAGATTATTTTAAATAGATAACGGAAAAAGCTTAAGAAAAATAATAACAGAGTTATTACAATTGTAAATAACATACTGGGAAATGTAAAAAAAAAAAAACTCTGTGCATCGGCCTCGGGTGAACTTAGAGCTTGACCAATCAAGACAAAAAATGTCCTTTTATTAAATGCATTCGAAAACATAATTAAGTAAAACTACTGAGATCTCTCGGTTACTGTGAGTAAAACTCAATTTTCAAGAAACAAAGGCTACTTTTTAATCATCGAAACGTGTTCCTTACAATAAAATCATACTATACGTTTTGTTCATTTTGGTGTACACATATCCAGACAAAAATGAAGAGTGTAAGTTGAAAATTGAAATCACTTTTCATCGTTTGTTGCAGCGTTTTTTTCATCGTTTGTTGCAGCAAATATCCTTAAAATCCCATTTTACACGTAGAAAAAATTCTGGAAAGACTTACCGTACTGCATAGTAATAACAATTCTGGTATGAAAATCCATAATTCTGGTTGATAAAACTAAAATATACAGTATTTAAAAAATATATTTGGACATTTTATCAGTTTATAAAGGTTTACCGGGAATTCTGGTTTTTAAAATTAAAGTTCTTATTGCCACACATTTTGTAAAAAAAATATAACTGAAGTAAAAACTTAACCGGACAAATGGATTTTATGCCGTACTCTGAGGTGTCATGATAAAACTTTCTAGATTCAACCACATTGACCAGTTTTTATCCCCTATTCTAAAATTATATTTTATTGTTAGCTTTACAAAAATAACTGCCAATGCACTTCGCTAAAAATTACCGATTATTTTTATATTTCCATAAAGTCAGAAAAATGATAAATTTTACCGTTTTCTGCTAGTTTTGATCATAATATTTTTCTCAGTGCATTTATTTTCAGTGAAAATTACTTGTTTATAAGAAAAGAGAACTTTCATCTTTCAACAATTTCATACTTTTTTTATGATAACTGTAATTTCGAGCACTAGCATTCAAATAAAATTATCTGAAATTTCATTTTGATTGTTAAAACGAATAGGAGAATTTTTATGACAACCCTGTGTTCTTTATAGCAGAACATAAGTTTTTACGGGCCCTAAAATAAAGTCATATTTTAACCCGTTGCGAAATTTCAAAGAGCCTAACTCTTTTAAAACTATTCAAAAACAAAACATAAAAAAATATCATTTAATATTAAAAGTTGAGTAAAATGTTACGTAAAAGCAAATATGCATTTTCAGCAAAACTAACTTTGCTGCAAAAGAAAGTCGCGTTCTTAATGATCTTATGTTGAGAGAAATGATGTAAATTTGCGTGAGTTTCAAAAAAGAAATGAATTCATTTAATTTTCTTCCTCTAGAAACAAGGAAAGAATATTTCAACATTTCCCTAAATTGAGTTTCAGAATGAAACATTATAACCATGCATCAAAAATTATTGAAGCAGAAACAGTATGATTTTATTTAAAAAATGTCAGTGGCTTTGGAACTAATTCTCTTATACTTCAACATTCTGTGTTCTATTTTTGTTTAAGTGCAGTTTCTCTAGCTGGAACGGGGTCTTTTAGAATTATATTTATTATTCTAATTCTGTATTTTGGATAAAACATCTGTGAGGTACATCAATTTTCCTTTGGAGCATTTTATATTCTAATATGAAATTACTTTTATTCAGCTGAATACGATTTAATTTAATGCGAAACGTTCTTTATAAATAATTCCTGTTTTGTGCAATTTCTTTTTTTATGTTGAAACTCGAGGTATTTTATGAATAAGAGAATAAAAGCCGCACTTATTCAAATTTAAATTTTAGTTTATGGAGTATATATTTTCTTTACAAAATAAATTTACTTTTTAGTTATTAATAAATATAAGTATGCGTTTGAAAGCCAAGATAAAAATTTCAAACATATCAAATATGAGTTTTAAAGCTTAAATAAATAAAAATATTTAAGGAACATAGAAATGTTTAATTATTAATTTCCAACTGTAAAATATATTTTCAATTAAAAAGCGATTCTCAGCACTTTAAAATTAATTTTAAATAAAAATATATGATTTTAAATTTAAAATTTCGGAGCTGTATAAAAAAAAAGAATAATACATATTTTAAAAAGTTTAATGTACAATAATTATTTATGCATTATAAAATATTTGCTGAGGCCTGAAAGTTTTAGATTTTATTAAAAACAAAACAATTTTCAGTTATTTCAATTTACACTACAAGAGTTATCATTTCATAATTACTTCAACAAAGGGTATTAAAATATAAAAGTAAAATTATGTTTCTCACATTTTTAAAATCTACCTAATCTAATCTAACCTAATAAATCTAGTCTTTTTTTAATTTTCTACCTAAATCTTTTCCGCATATTTCTATAACAATTCAGAAATTCAGAAACTTGTTTATTTTAACATTTTATTTGTATTGTACCTTATCATTAGTAGTTTAAATAAATTTCGAAACTTTAGTTTGGAGTAAATTAAGCAATTTTTATATATAAAAGAAATCACATTGTAAGTAGTGACATGCGACGAAGATTTATCCTAGACATTACAAACTACTATAGTACCAAAAAACTGTGTCATATTTACTTTGCTTTGCTTGCATCAATATTTGCAACAATGTAGAAATATTTGCTTTTGCGGGCAACATTGAAATGCTAGGTCTCCTAAAATTAACGGACGTTTTTAAAAATCAATTAACTGAAAACCGTATACTTTCCTTTGTTCTGTTTCAAAAATGGTGTACTTTATTTTATCCGAACTGTACTTCATAACAAGTTTCAAAATAAGTTATAAGTTTATTCAATAGATAGCTCTGCTATCAGAGAAAAACTAGGAATAATATTTTCTACTGCGTGCGAAACCATTCTAACTGAAATATTTGCACGGGTGTCTCCATCACATGGCTGTTGCAGATGGTTATTGCTTTGAAAATAAAATTTTATATCTTTATTTTCTATATAAATTAAAAACGCCTTTGTAGATAATTCTAAAATTTGAGAGGAATTAATTTCACGTCTTATTCAAACTAAGTAAATTACACATTTCTATTTCCGTTTTACACTAATTTATATTTCGAATCAACCCCAAAACGTTTATTTTTCTGGTCCTCCAGTATTTAATACATCAGTTCTGTTACTATAAATAATGTTTTATTATCATTGCCAATAGTAAATATACCAAAATAGAAGTGAAAAGCAATGATATTTTTAATATTAAAATGATATTTGAAGGACAAAATATGATAAGGATCTGGCGAATCATCATGAGTATTTATCACAGTTGAAAAATGATTAAAACGTCAAAATCAGGTAAGATAGGCAGAGGAATTATATAAGCAGATAAATTAGGAGCATGGATTGATTAGACAAAATAAGCTGTATTAAACAAGCAAAGTCTGTAAATATTTGACATAGATAATACTTCGTCAGATTTTATATTTATCCTTCTGTATACTTTGGTAGTTTTACTTTTAGTGTGTATTCTCAGAAATTTAAATAAATAAAGTGAAATCTATACAGATTACAGTTTATAGTTTGCAGTTTAAAGATTACAGATTTGCAAATTACAGTTTAAAGTTTATAGTTTAGTCTGTAGAGATAAATGTGAACCATTTTTGTGCTATAAATTGAATAGTGTGATTAAGTAATTTAATAATTTTTCAGGGTTTGTCTTATATTATAAGGCTGATGGAGCTGATTGGCAAGAAACTCATATTCCAGGTAAAAAGACCCTGTATACATTGCACGACTTACTGTGTGGAACGAAATATTACTGCTTTTTGGTAGCCACAAACAGTGCTGGAAAGGGAAACAGCAGTGAAACAATATCGACTAAAACAACTGGAAGCGGTAGGTACTTTGTCAACTAAATTCGTTTCCTTATTTTTTCTCCCTATTAGTGAGTTTGAGTTTCAACCTTATTAATGATTTTAAGATAATAATGGTAACTGCTTACACTAAGTTACAAAATTTATGATTGAAGTGAAGATTATGGTGATAATAACCAAGCCTCCGCACCGTGCTTTTCAACTACACAAACCTGTATGGATACTTCCCTCTCTGCGATCACCAGCAATAGTAAATTATAATTGACCCCAACCCACTAAGACATGATTTGAAAATGGACATACTGTCACGCGAACGACAGTCTTGTGACTCTGCGACAAATATTAAACCCACCACATCAACTAGGCGAGAACTAGAAATTGGAGTTAATCAAATGTACAAAATATTTCATTAAATTTAGAAGTTCATAATCTCACAAATTATGTTTATGGTTTTCAGATTTATTACCAAAATGCTATACAGCAACATAGATATTGCTAAAAAAATAATGCAGCAAATTTTTCTTTAAATTGGTAAGAAAATAGTTTTGGGATGCATTTATTTTTATGCACAGTGCGCCAAAAACACGAACCACCCTGAATGATTTTGATCTATTGATTGAATCGATCCTCACGCTTTGAACCATTAAGAGTGACTCCTAAAACCTAAAGATCCGATCATTACATCAAAAGTTATTTTTTGCTTTCCATTTTTAATTTAATTTAATTTTTTAGGTGCACTAAATATGATTTTTTAAGCGATTTTCTCCAAAAAAAGTTTTTTTAATTTGAGATATTTCAGAAATATTTGTAATAGTTTAATGGTCATTTTAATATAAATTTGATATAGATAGTGTTATAGATAAATTAACAATTATACAATTCCTATAATTTAGGGATTAAAAGAAACGAAAATTTTAAATTACTGAAATGAATAAATAAACTTATGGACACTTTTAAACGGTTTAATACCAATATTTTTTTCCTTTCCTTCAAATATTAGTTACTTGTTTGCTACTTGAAGTGTTTATTCTGTAGGTCTTTTTGAAAGCTAATTGTACAAAAATACCTAAGTTAATAAATTCAATCATTATATAAAGTATGCACTTCCTCTATATGCTGGAAAATTTATTTTTATCATGTCATTGTTTCAATCAACACGCATACCGATCCTTTCCAAAGAATATGCTGCCTTTTTTCCAAAATAAAAAAAAAAAAAGAATTGTCGTGTTTATGGTTTAGTAAAAAATATGCAAGAAAGAGCCGTACAATAAATTTACTAGTTTGTAAAGCTGTTTATGTTAAAATAAATTTCCCAAGTCTTTGAAAATGAATACTAACTTAAATTTTTTAAGTAAATTAAAAAACGATCAATATTTTATTAGAATAAATAATTGTGTACAGTTTCATAATATCTTTTATATTTTAGGGATTAGGATATATTTTGGACTTAGCAACTGAAAATTAAGCAACTGAAAATTAAGCATATAATTAAAATATGCGTGTCGACGGAAAGTACATTATCTATGCTGAAACAATGTTTTTAAACGATAGTTAAACATCATTAATATTTTCTGTTTCAGCCCCCTTAGCACCAGATAAGAGATTGCTGATCTCTGTTAATTCAAGTACAATCACAATCAATCTCAACAGCTGGCATAATGGCGGATGCCCAATCAGATTTTATGTTATCCAATACAAAGTCAGTGGACACAATGAATGGACATTAGTCAGCAATAACATTGTACCTGAGCAACAGACAGTAACAATAACAGATTTAATACCTGGTACATGGTATTCACTTTTAATGACTTCCAGAAATGATGCAGGGTCAACGGATGCTGAATACGTTTTTGCAACACTGACATTAACAGGAGGTGAGTGTTTTAGGCCTTTTTTTAATCGAAAATTATTTAATTACTACCCAGATAGCAATGTTCATTTGATTTTAATGTCAGAGACAACCTTTATCACAAAGCATGTCATAGTTTATAAATGTTCAGCAAATAAACCGTGCAAGTTTGAAGTAATGCTAAATTTAACTATGCTACTCTACACGCTTTGAAGTTCTCCCTAAGCTGCCATAAACAACTCTTGTCTATCAAGATTAAATCTACCTTTAGAAAACAAGATTAAAGATACATTTTGAAATCTAGGATGATTCGCAAGTCAAGAGAAGACTGCGTTTTCAAACATAGGATAAATTCATCTTCTCAAGGATTGTTTTTGATTTAATGACTATCACTGAAACAATGACTTTTTTATATCTTCTTTTAAACTATGAAAGTTTCTGTAACTGTTAAAACTGTGAAAAGGGAAGATTAGCCTGATCGTTAAATTTTCAACTCAAACAAAATGCTGAAAATTTGGAGCCGTGTGGCAAAGTTAGAATGAAAAAAGCCGAATAAGCAAATAAATAAATAAATTTTCAATAAAAGCTAAAAAAAATGAGATTCTTTTTCCATGTTCTTATTAATTTTTTAAAGAAATAAGCTTTTTTTACTAATATTTCAACTAAGCTTAAAATAAGGTAAATTAGTCAACTTTGGTGTGCCAATCAAATTAAAATGAAAATACATAAAAATGAAAATAATTCTTGCTATCTGGGAGTAAGCATAGTGATCACATAATTTTCGCGTATAATGTAATTAATTAAATTTAGAAAGTTTCTAATTAATACAAATCCTTCATTTAGTTTTTCTTAAAATCCTGAATTATGTCTTTCCCTTAGAATATCCTCCACGTCCATCAGAGATAAGTGATGCAACAGGTTCATTTTACCGTCACCTCACTATCACTGTACCTGTAGTGAGTTCTGTGATTGTTTTGATATTAGTGATCTGCGTTGTTTGTGTAGGCACCAAAAGAAGAACACCCGGATGTAGACCGCGAACACCAGATGGTAATTATAGCATACGATCGTTAATTTCAATGTTTTAATTCAAAAAAAAATTCAATGAGCAAATGAAGATAAAATATTGTATGGATTACAAGCAAAAGAAGAATTATGGTTTCCTATATTATTTTCATAGAAATTTCAGATTTTTGAAGCATATATGAGGCATAACATCCTATTTATTTTTTACACCAAAACAAGCGTTTCGTAAATTCAAAAATGAAGTTGTAACACTGAGGAAAGAAGAGTATGGTCAAAATTACCACGGTATGCTAAACGTTGCCGTGCTTCTGGTTCTATGGGAATACCGAAAATTTCTTTAATTTTCACCAAAGAGTTTTCGTAAGGATTTTAATGAAATAAACAATACAATAGTGCTTTATCATATATGATAAAAATTGTTAAGTTTGGCAAATTTCTGTCAATTTATAATGTTACTTTGAGCTCGGCATAGAAACGATCGATAAAATTTGCTTTAAAAATTTGCTTATTTTTAACTGAATACGTTGTAATAAGAACTATGATTTCTACCATGTGAACGAAAAATTTTCCAAATGAATGAACCAAAACCCGAATATTTTAATTTTATTTGCCAAATGATGTTTCTTTTTCTAGCCAAAAATGTCATTAACTCATAGTATAGTAATTTCCCTTGTAAAAATACAATAAAATGTTTCTAATTTTTTTTTCATATAATCCTTTTTTGGAAAAAAAAATTAAAACAGAATTAATAAGTAAAATGCTGTTCCCTTAAAGCAAAGTAAAAAGTTAATGATGATAAAAACTGCTTAAGTGTTCTAATTACCAGCTGTATTATTTTATCAGGAATATGTTCACCTTTTATAGATCCCATAAAAGAGCTTAATGGAGCATATTTGATAATTCCTGAAATTGAAAATTATTATTTATTATAGATTGAAATTTTACTGTTTTCAATGAAATATTCTTCATTATTATAAAATTGTTTTGGTGAAAAAATTAAATAAATTAAACTACACATTGTTCAAAATCAATAACTTATTTTAATTATTTTAAATTAAATAAAACATTAGGTATTATGATTGTTTGATTTGAATGCTGTGCATAAGAAAGAGGAAAATTATTATTTTTAGAAACTAAAAAAGTGAAATAAATCTTTTTTTTAAATTTTTTTTATTGAAATATTTTCAAATAAATAATTCTCATTATCTAAGTTTATGGCAACCAATAGCAGTAGTGTTCATCATTAATCAATGGAGAAAAAAAATAATTAAAACGTAAGAAGAAAAAATATAAATTAGGTTCAATTAATAATACATTCATATTATAGTATACTATACTCGTGCAAGATGCATTTTCAAACATGTACTTATTATTCCTTTGAGTTCATGATTTCGAATTAAACCCTGAATTCTTAACTTTGCACGCACAATGCTGATTTTTTCTTCTCCAAGTTTCAGTTTTCTTCCTTGGTTTAATATTTCATCGTAATCAATCATTTTGATTTTTACCAGGACGCAATGTTCTATGACATGTATGCGCTTCTGGTTATTTTGCCTTTCACTTAACTCTATTATTTATTTCAGGTGCTGATGGCTGTGATACTTTGAAGCAAGATAGCATTCCTCTTTCTGGGACATATGACGCTAGGCATGAGACTTACTTTCCTGCCCCATATGCAACTAGTAGAGTGCAGAATTATAGTACAGATCATTGTATGGCTGTAAATAATACCAATCAACAAAATACGTGCACATTTGGGAGCACTAGAAGTGGATATACGTACAACATGCCTGTAAGAAAGGTAATTATTATTTATTTATTTATTGTCTTTATATTCAAGCTATATGTGGAAATGCGTGTATGGATTTTTTACACTGAAGAAAGCTATACTAGGTCAATTGATTGTAAGCCGATAAAATGTATAAATTATTTTAAATATGCGGAAACCTCACAGCGTGTTCATTAATATGGTAGAATGCTCCGTAATATGTAAGTTATCCTTACATGCCATTTAATATAAACTAAGAACTTAGCTGAAACAATCAAAACGTGACTGTGGATTATGTTTTCTTTCATAATTTTACTATTTTTATTATCGTAAAAAATTTATAAAAAGTAAAAACAAATTTTTTTATTAGATTTCGTTATTTGTCTTCTAAATTCTTGTTGTAAAATAATCTGTAACTGAAAACTTCTTTGAGACATAACGCTTTAAGAATGGGACATATGGAACATATAGTTTTAAGAATTCGGAATGCCTCAAAATACTCCGAAAAGTTTTGCTTTTGAAAGAGAAAAAAAATAACTGTAGAATTATTTTCAAATTTTTCTTTTATTATTTTAAACAAATTAAAAAGTAGCCAAAAATATTTTACATTGCACAGTTTTCTGTAACAATTTTTTATTGTTTGAGCAAGTTATTTTTTAACTGTCACATTTTTTCTGCATTTTCTGTGCATAATAAGCCAGTGGCTCGATACGCAGAAACAGAAACAGCGTATGGAAGAAAAATTGTTTTTTTTTTCAAACTTACCCTTTCGTAAAACAGAAGATGTTAGCAACTGTGCAGTTAAATGTTTACATTGTTCAATGTAATTATAAGATACTATCTGCTTATTTAGCATATATTTTATCATTAATCGGTGATTTGCAAAATGCTTTAAGATTGGTCGACCTCGGAACTCATCAGATCATGGGTTAAAGCTCCCTTATCGTTGTGCTAACCATTGGTTGATACTCTGACTAATACGTGTTTCACAAATCCTGATTGGATTTCACTATAAATATTTTGCTCTGAAGTCAAAAGTTCCTCAATGTTGGATCCGGTAATTTCATTGTCTTTTGTAGTGGTTTCAAAATTATAAGGCTATGGAGTTAAATATTAGGAGTAATAAATCGATATGAATTAGCTGTTTAATTCCGGTTGCAATAAATAAATGGGTTAATAAAATATTTGGAACAGGGCAATCTAGCATTTAAAGTAATTAATAACTATTTTAAAGTACAATCTCTCAAATAGTATTAGAAGATTAAGAGGCCGTGGAATCCTGTGCAAATTAATTACTCATGCCCAATTGTGCTAAAATCAGGCAATTGCTAAAATCAGTACTTGCTTGCATGCTAATTGCTTTCATAAATATGAAGTTTTTTCTTATTGGTAGTGATATTTCTTAGATTCTTTTATTTGAACTGCATTAATTATATTATTAAAACTACATAGTGTTTAGTATAGTCTCATTTTATGGCTTAATTTTAGGCAGAAAAAGAAGAATGTATCTATACAACGCCAGCAATATATCTCTCAACGTATGAGCACGCAGGTAAGAATGTGTGATTTCTTTTAATAATTATTTAACTTTATTAAACTCCTAAGCATTGAAAATAACATATTTAGTACTTAAAGTGACGATAAAAGAAATAGTGATAAAGTGAGGCTAAAAGTAAGCAACTGTTTATCAACAAGTTAAAATTTTTATCTGCTCTATAGATTTATAGATGCATAGTCTTTTGAGATTTAAAAATGCAAGTTAACTACCCAGAACTTCACATAATTTATATTACTTTATCGACAATGATAAGATTTAATGTAACTAAATTATATGGATGTTAGAAAATAGGTTTTTTACTGATAAGATAAGAGTACAACTTTTATTTTATCTCGATAATGATTAGATTTAGTATAACTTATTCTTATGGATGCTTGGTAATAAGCTACTTACTTAACAGATAATGGCTTAAAGTATGGTAAACTGATTTCGTAATTTAATGCATATAAAATAAAAAGGAATAAAGATTTTTTTAACCCTTCTACAATTCCTGTTCGTCGTATAATGCTCAATGATACTTAAGAATTCTAATATTTCTAAGGATTCGTATTTTAATTGACATTGATCATGTTTATTCTTTGTTGTGTAGAGTTAGAGCTACGAACGCATAGAGAGCTAGCAATTTATGAGGTACCTGACAGAGGGAGGTTTATAATGGATGGAGAAAAATTATGGAGAGGTTCCGGAGATGGGTAAGTCAATAGCTTCTCGTTACTATTAGTTACTATTACTTACTGTTCGTTACTCTTTGCAATTACTATTAAATTAACAACTTTCAATTTTTAGAAGAAAAAAAAATTGGAAAAATATCAATTTTTTGCAAAAATGCTCGCTTGTTCATATTTAAAATCTAACATATTAAAATTTATGATTTATGAAGGTCAGTTAACTTACATATTTTATTACATCATGTATCTCCTAAGGGCAACAATATTATATGTATGAATTTGGAAATACGAATTCCCTTGTAAAAGAAAACTGAAAATAGATTTCCAGAGTTTAACTTTCTTTTGGAAGGACTATAACGATTATCTAACAAATTTATTTATTCGATTGTTTTGATATTTAGAGAAAAAAAGTTCCATTGACCAAAAATACTATTTTTTTACTGTAAATAACTTTTACTTTCAAAAAACGCCTTCAATGGTTATTTTTCGAGGGCTCCGTAGTCACATGAAATGAGACTTTTTCTCAAAACTGTGCTATTATTGTAACTGCTGTGAGTTTGCAACAGTTGCTCAGGGTGCTATCTATGCTTAATATAAAAATAGTGCAAAACGTCTATATGGATAAAAGCCACAGTTGCGTGAAAATGAATAGCGTTTGTAGTCTAATTTTTTTAATATTCAAAATCTTACTCCAAATCTGCATTATCTATGCTCATAATAATTTGCAAAAACTAAGATGAGTACAGTGATTTTGATAACTCTCATGAAGGTGGGAAAATGTATTCGAATTGTCTATTTAAAAAAAGGTTATTAACTTCTAAAATATTTAAATTACACTCTATAACGAAAAAATCGACGCACCAAGAAGCAATCATCCGATTGCTTTGAAATTTCGTATGCATGTATGTTTTGAACAGATATGCCTGGAATTTTGCCAACTGCGGACGTATAGTCCTTAGCGACGAATTCCGCTTCCAACTGCGTGCTGACGATCATCGAAGACGTGCTTGGAGACGCAGAGGGCAGAGGGGGAATTCTGCCTTCACTATTGCACGCCACACGGCCCTCAACAAGGCATTATGGTCTGGGGTGCCATTTCCATTGACAGCCGAACCCCTTTGGTTGTCATTAGAGGTACACTTACTAAACAGCGGTACGTCGACGACATCCTAAGACCTGTTTTGCTACCGTTCCTTTTGCAGAGCCCTGGGCTCATTTTTCTGGAGGACAATGCCAGACCACATACGGCACGTGTTGCTATGAACTGTCTGCAAGCTTACCAAACTCTTCCTTGGCCTGCCAGATCACCAGATCTCTCTCCCATCGAGCATGTCTGGGATATGATGGGAAGGCGATTGCATCTGGCACGGAATGTTGATGAAATCGTTCGACAATTGGATCGAATTTGGCAGGAAATACCGCAAGAGACCATCCGGGATCTTTATCGGTCTATGCCACACCGTGTGGCAGCTTGAATCCAGGCTAGAGGCGGGTAATCACCTTATTGAACTTGTTACTGTAACTCTGCAATAAATTATTCACATGCTCCGAAATTTCAATCATTTACTATTCTGTATATAGTCTTCCTATCCACCAATTTTCGTTTTAATCGGACAACTCCTTCTTTGTGCGTCGATTTTTTTGTTATAGAGCGTATTTGCCTGCTCTAAAGTCCAGATAATTCTTTATTGTTATATGGTAAATGTAACACAAAATAAAATTATAGCTTTGTTTCAAGTGTAAGGAGCATAAACTGTGACTTTTTAATTTCCCTTGTCCTTTCTATTTTCCTTGGATTCGAAAAGCCATGTTAAAGCCTTAAATAATGGGATTGATGAAAGAAATTGCATCTTTTTCGTTATTTTGGCTATCGCTACACACTTTTTATGCTATATTTCTGTAATATCAAATCATTTGCGTATGTTTTTTTTATCAACCAGAGGAGTTTTCAGACAAATCTTCATTCATCTGGGAGGACACGCGAGGGTCATTTCATGACCCCATACATTCTATATGTTCTGATTCTAAAAACATTCTAGACCCCTGTTCATCCTTTTTTATTAGTAGCAGTAGTTTCCATCTGTATATGCCTTTTGTGAATATTTAGAAAGTATTTGCGGGTATTTTTGCTTTCTCAATAGAAGTTTTTATTAGTTACTGGGGGTCATAGAATGCCCCTCAGTTTCAGTGACCCTGCACATTTTGCTTCTTGCGTCAGCCAAGTTGAGTGCATTATTTATCACTCTCAATTAAAGTAATTCCTAATTGTTTACGTGGTAATTTCTGCATAAAATGTCTTTGTATATCAAATTTCTCCAAGAAAACATGATAAAAATCACTATAAACATTCATGTGCGCATTAAAACAAGCATATCAAGTATAATACAATAATTTATATATTATTATTTATTAGATTAAAATTATTTATTTGATTAGTAATTATTATTATTTGTTTATTAGATATTATTTATTAGATTAGTAAATATTATCATGCACTTTAAAATTTTATCACAAAAGGAGTGGTAAAAGGCTTCAAATAGTTACACAATAAATATTTAACGTCTAAGATCCAAGGATGTTATATTTCTAAGAAAAGAATTTAACGTATTTAGCAGCGTATTAACCGAAGTACTAAGCATCTGGAGTCATTCGATGATCCCCTAGCATCTTAACATTCTTCCGGGAGGAGTGAGTCATTCAGGGATAAAAATTTCGCAATTCAAGAACTATTTGCGTTGTACAGAAAAAAAAATTTAGATTCCAAGATTTTCCTTTATTAGCGCATTGTCAATTTACGAAATGATCATGCATTACGAATTAAAATGCGAGTCGATGTTTCGATAAACAGAACTAAGCCAGCATTTCCAGTTAAGTTGATTTGTTCAATCTGTAGATAGAGATATTAAAGCATTAAATAATACATTCAAACAGAAAGGATAAAAACTGCAGAATACATATTATTATAAAAATAAAATTATATTGATGGCAAGTAGAAAATAGCATTACATTTCCGTATAATTGAAGGAAAAGAAAAACAGCTGATTTGGTTTAATTAGCAGTTAGCGTCGAGGATTAAAATGAAAAACAAAATCTGCTAAATTACAAGTTCAACTAAGATGCGAAACAAATTCGGCAATAAAAAATAAGGGTGAAATGTTGCAATTAAAAGATTTTGAAGAAGGAAATTAAAAGAAAACACATGAACAGAGAGATAAATTAATGATCTTACCAATCTGTTGCAACTTTGCGTCTACATTTCTCCATCAACTAAACTTTTTTTTTTTTGTATATTTTTTTAAAAATGTTTTTAATAAAAATCAGCACCCCTATCTTTAGTAGTGACTTTTATTAGAAAGCAGCGCTTGATTTTAAAATATCCCATGTCAGTTTACTTTTTGAGAAAATTTCTGGAAGATTTGATAACTTAAATATTGTGACATTAAGTCACAGCCTAATTTCTAAATATCCCGTTTTATTAATCAAAATACTAATTTTTCGGCTTAATTTATATTTTTAGATACAGTTTTTATTGTCTTCATCTTTTTCTTCTCGCCCCTTAACGCGTTAGCGCAATGAGGACACTTTCCCCAGGAGGCTCCTTGCACATTCTTCAGACACTCCTTTTTCTTGGAAAGAAGGCTGTCGGCGACCTTTGATCTCAACACATGTTTGTGGTTACGGTACGGTCGCCGTTAGTATTTAATTATGCTTAAATTTAAGGAGTTAGTTAACTCAGTTCAGTTCGCTCCTTAAGCTCGATTTTTTTGGCTTTTTAGGAAGTTTAACTTCCACTTCTAGCTATTTCTTTAAATACCGCCCATTTTCTGGGAGCGGACACATTCGAAATTTAGTTGTCAACACGATCCCTTAACAGGGGTTTTTCATTTTCACCCCCTCCTCTCTTTGGAGAGACGGAGTTTTATTTTTGTTTTAAATATATGGCGGTCATATTTCTCCGACCCTCTGAGGTTGCCCTCTGCGGGCTGTGATTGTTTTGTTTTTTTGTTTCATCGCCATGAACATTTAAGTGATTATTCGATACTTTGATTTTTCTCAGTCACCTCGCTCGCGTACTGAGCGTTTATTTTGCTTCGGTTTTCTCTCTGGTTGAGGGAAGGAACTTCACTCCCTTTTAAATGGCGTAATACCTGCCCGCCGACTCCCCAAGGATGCGGTTTTTTTCGACAAGAACGAAAATCAATCTATCGACATCGTAATTTTTTGGATCGCCCTTCCAGAAGCGAAATGTTTATGTGTCGACTGAGACAACTGCCAGCCGCCACTGATGCTACTAGGAGATGAAAAGATGATCAATGTTGAAAAATATGCCTTATGACCCCTAACTGGACATACTTGTGATTCTGATGCCCCAACGATTTTATTGGTATGAAGTGATCTGCAGTAATAAACTACAACAAAAAAAAATGAACTCTGGACTTTTCCTTGTGTTTTTCTTTAAATTATTGCAGCTAAGCCAGATTGTGTGTCGTCTCCCACCTGCAACAGGTATGTGAAAAATCATTGCAAAGACATCTTGATTTCTAGTGTGTTTTCTTCTATGTTTTTTTATTTTTAAGGGTTATTGCTCACTATTTTTAGTTTCGGCCATCCTTTAAATTATAACATTCCAATATCGAGCCAGTAAAAATTATAACAAATATAATGAGAAAATTATTTTGTTTGTAGAAATTCCAGCACAGAGTCCGATAATGATGATTTGATATTTTCTCTGCACTCAGCTGATGATGTGATTTTAAGAGAAGAAGCGAGAGAGTCTGAAACTGAGTGTGATCGACTATGTGAGTGATAATCAATACGCAAATAAAGTCAATAATTAAATTATTTTAACTTATTTAGGATTACGAATAAAATTATAATTATTTTATTCAAAGTTTAAAACATGTACATTAAAGTCAAAGTTGTGTTGTTCACAATCGAGAGCTAAAGATTTACATTACAGTACAAAATATAACCTCAATAAATGTGGAAATTTTTCGGTGTAGCTCTGCCTCAAACAAATGTGTCATTATTATGAACTTACTTTTCAATTATCGATTTTTACCACGATGGAAGCTGATAGATTCCATTAGAGAGAATGAGAATGATATATATGAACATTTCTGTTTAAGAAACTTTTAGGGCAGTCATCAAAATATAAGTTTTCGGCATCTCCTTAGAATGTTGGCATTCCGTACCATTTACAGCACCAACATTCACACTGCATTATTTACACATAACATTTTAACATTTATACTTTAGAATCTAGAATATTAGAAACAAAATTACTTAATTAAATTAAAATTTCCAGATACTCGGAGATTTGGAAATTTCCGAATCTCCGGAATTATAGAAGTAATACCGTTTTTAAATACATTTTTATCAAAAATAATGTCATGTAGCATTTAAATTTAATTTTTAAATGCTCATGAAATATATATATATATATATATATATATATATATATATATATATATATATATATATATATATATATATATATATATATATATATATATATATATATATATATATATATATATATATATATATATATATATATATATATATATATATATATATATAATAGAACTAAATTATATAGTAAGACCCACTTCCACTATTTTCCTTGATTGATCCTCCTTGTCTGCTTTTTTGAATAAGCCGTTATAATACAACCATGCTCAAAGCAGCGTCTAATCCTAAACCTTTAACAGATTTCATTGAATTTCATGGCGTATTTCAGTGATTTGCATTCATTTGACAGCTTTGTAAGGCTTTCCCTCTGCTCTATTCATACTATAATATCATGATTTATTTGTCCAGATAACCTAACACTCTTCCTTATAGCAAAAGTGGAAGACATAATTATTATTATCAACAGAATTACCACAGAAAAAAAAGGGAATGTGAGATTAAATTCAACAACAATAACTAACAGACTCGCCAACAAACAAAGCATTTTTTGTTGCTCTAATAAAAAAAGACAAATGTATTTAGTCGTCATGCAGTACTAAAATAGTACTATTCTGAGACGACTTCTTATATGGCTGCATTAGGAAAACAATTAATTGAGATCTTCAATGGAGGTCTGGAGAGAATATTTAAGAGAATATTAATATTAGAAGAGTCTTTAATTTAATTTAGATAATAATTGTATATATAGTAATTGTAATACTTCAATTAATTAATTAATTGGAGTATATACTATAATAAAAATTAAATATACTCCAGCTACCGATCACTAAATAGATTTTTTCGACTTTAAAAGCACCCAGACTTTCTGATTTTATCACGGAGAATCGAACCGAAACCGATTAACACTGAGGTTATCGAAGAATATAGACTGTTAATTTTTTTTTCTAGAATAACGGAAAAATAACCGGTAGCAGTCTGTTCATCAAAATAGCAGTAAAGATTAAGGTTAGGAAAATTGCTTACCTTTACGATTTTGCAACCATTTGCAACTTGCATGATTTCTAAACCGTAAAAAATAAAATTTAACTGAGCATTGGAGTTACGTTGTAATTGAGTTGTGTTTTGCCAAATGAACAGTGAAATGTACCTTAGTTAATTAATTTGATGTTATTATCTATCGTGAGAACTAGTAAATACAATACCTTTTTGTATTAAGCAGGTCTCTGGTGCATCCAGTCACGAATTAAAATTTTGTATTTTATTAGTCAAAGGTAGCGAGTCTATTTTATTAGTGCGAGTCTCTGGAAACTCTTCATACGAAGGAATGAAATTCATATGTTGTGTCAATGTTGGGATTCGAACCCGTTCACAAAGCCATGAGCCGGAAATTTGTCCTCACAGCTATGCTATGTGACCAGATGGAAAGAACTAAGCGGCTTCCTCAAATGGGCTTACTTAACGCCGATAAAATTCTAGTTGTTTAACAGTCAACAGTCAATTAACAATTTTTTTCACAGTTATCAATTTTACTACTATGTTTTTATGGCTATTTAACTATTTGGGTAGGATATGGTAAAATAACAATTTAATGTATGGTTATTAGACTATTTTTCAGACAAATCTTTAACAGCGCCCAACCACTTTGATTGAAAAGCAGGCATGAAAGGAAAGAAAAAAAAACACTTTAGAATTGGCAAAGGTAGTCAGATGAAACCGGCTCCGATAGATTAGATGCTATTGTATTTTGAAATTAGAGCTTTATTACACATTTAATAAATGCATGAAAATTTTTAGTAATTAGAATTATACTAAAGATTTTGATTTTAGTTTGAAGTGTTACATTTGCGAAATTTTTCAGGGAAAACCTATGAAGTTCCACGTTGCAAAGAAATGGGTCGTTGGAAAGACGGAGTGTTAGCTCCATCATAATTTCAGAACCAATAAGTAAGTACCAAAAATATAAATAGTATAACTACTACAAGATATCCAAACAAGAACTATAAAAATGAAAAAAAAAACAAAGATCTGCATGATAAGCAAATAAGAGCTACAAATATATTTACAATAAAAACACATTTCTTGTTAAATGCTTAGATAATATACATAAAAGTATAGATAGGTTACAGTCTTGTAAGCAACAACCCATTTCCTCAATTAGTCAGTGCATGGCGAGTATTATCTCTAGTAGTATAACAGCTGTTCGCTTAAAATCGGTCATCTTGAACTCAGCCGTCCAATTTAATGGCATTGGATTTATTTTTCGGGGATTATTTGATATGAAAGAATTATGATATCAAAACCATGACCACTCAAATCTAGACTATAGATTTTTTTTTATTTCCAGTGCAGTAGGCGATACAGACATTATCCTAACGCCGTACAGAAAAAAAAAGAAAAATACAAATACAAAAAAGAGATGAAATTTACAAAATACAAAAATACGAGCAAAACATAAAACACAAAAATTAAATCAAGAATTTAAATTGAACAAAAGGTCTCTGGCCTCCCAGTATCGGTAGTAGATGCAGTTCTTTGCGAGAACTGTACAGTTGAGGATATGTTCAGCATTCATCGTCGCACCACTGCGGCAGAGGGTGCAGGCAGGATTATCCACTATTTTAAGACGGAAAAGATGAGCATATAAGCAATCGTGCTTAGCAGCAAGACGAAAGGCAGCTACAGCACTGCTTCTTGGGCTATCGGGGAGATTCAGGATGTCATTTCTCCACGATTTCTCTTTTGTCCGTTCTTTTAGCATTGATATATGTGTTGTCTTAAGTGCATGATTAATCATTAATGAAGTTGACTTATAGCTAACCAAGTTATTTTGGGGCTTGATTAACAAAGCCACCTTTTTTGACCAGTGCATCAGTTTTTTCCTTGCCGGGGATACCACAGTGGTATGGGATCCATTGTAAGGCAATCGTTTTATATTTTCCCCCATCTCTGTCATTAGAGATCTACATTTCACCATGGACAAAGAGGTAGGGTCTTGAGAGCAGTTGGCAATGGCCAGAATCGCAGCTTGGGAATCCGAGAAGATGACAGCTTGATCGAAGAGAGAAGAACGAGCATTTAAATGGGTTAAAGCTACTTTGATTGCCTCAACTTCACCCTCAAAAGTGGTCTTGGCTATTCCCAAAGACTATAGATATTAAACTACCTTATATAAACGATATTATATAAACGAGATTACACGATAATAGTGGCAAACCGTGATTGAGAGCTTTATAAAAGAAGATCATGTGCGCTGAAACTAATCATTGCGAATTTCAAAACTACAATGTATTTAAAATTCGAATTTTTTGTTCCTTTTAAAACACTCTATAGAGTGTTACAGTTAATAATATAAAATAGAAAAAACACTAATTAAATTCTACGATTAGACAAAATAGCCAACTTAAGATTTCAAACGGATGAAACTTATTAACTTTGGAATTCGGAGAAAGCAAATGTGCTTTCTTAAAAATTGTAACTCTTTTAATGATTTTCTTATCATTTATATAATTAGAAATATAATAAAGAGACTTACGAAAATTTTATTTCAGACACAGCGTTTTAGTTTGTTTTAAATGCTTTTTCCAAATTTATACGAAATCATTATTCTATTTAATGCGTTTAATAGTATAAAATGTGTATTTTTTTAAACTATTTTATTCTTAAGTTCCGCAAATTAGTATAGATTGAAAATATATTTGGATAATTATGATCATTTTTTTAAAATTACTTTATGTTTGAAGGCCACAAATTAGTATAGTTATATATGGGGGCCAATGAGATAATTTTATAAGCCTGAATGTTAGTTATGTTATAGTTTACTTAACACCACCTCACTTCTTTTTTTAATTTATTCTGCAGGTATTACTTGCATTATACACCAGGAGCTTGAAAAACTTATACAAAGCCTGATCAAGAAAAGAAAACGGCTCAATTTGTTAACAACATAGGTCCATCATTTTGTTCTGTTCAAAAGAGTTGAAAATATGAAAGCAATGTAAAATATTTTATTTACGTTGAAACGCTAAGGAGAGAAATTATTAAAGGAAGTGCTGAAATATATAAAAATATCGTGGAGTATTTATTTTTAGGTTGAAGCATCAGGCGGAGGAATTATTCAAAGCATTAAAACAACATGAATGATTTTTTTTTTGTTGAAGCAACAGGCAGGAACTATTGACGAAATTGTTGAAATATATAAAATATCATAAAGAACTTTTTGCTTGTGTTGAAACACCTAACAGATGATTTATTGCAGAAAATGTTGAAATGTATAAAAATATCGCGGAATTTGTTGTATCGCGTTTATGTTGAAACACTAGACGGAGGAATTATTCAGAAAGTGTTGATAAGCATTAAAACAACATGGATGATTTTTTGTTGTTGATACAACAGGCAGGAGCTATTGACGAAATTGTTGAAATATATAAAATATCATAGAGAACTTTTTATTTGTGTTGAAACACCAAGCAAATGATTTATTGAAAAAAATATTGAAATATATAAAAATATCACGGAATTTGTTGTATCGCGTTTATGTTGAAACACTAGACGGTGGAATTGTTGAAGAAATTGTTGAAATATATGAAGATATCGTGGAATATTGTTTTATTTACGTTGAAACATGAAAGTAATTTGTTCTGAATATTGAAATGAGCTGACACTCGGTCTGGAAAGAAGCTTCGCATTTTAGAAAGCTTCCTTTTTTAAGAAAAGTTATGATCAAAAAGGTTCTATTTTTAGTAGAAAATATTTGTACTTCCTCTTTGTATAAACTTGTTTAATGATAAAACTTTTCAATCCATATGATGATGTTACACTTTTATCTTAAATTTACGTATGTGTACAATAAAAGAATATTGATGTTTTAAGATCTTGGTATTCAATTTTTGAATCAATTTTTTTCTTCACTTGCAGAAAATGCTAGTTATTTAAAAATGAATTATTTTTAATATAAATATGTATAAGAAATATGCCCTTATAGTTAAAGCTGTGTCGCTAAAAAGTTTGTATGGCTCCCAGTTTCGGCTTATAGCCTTACAGCATAACGAAAGTAACCCAATTTGGCTAGATCTGGACTAGACAAATGACGGTTTAACTATTCCTTACTTGACATACTGGCAATTTCAATATATTGAGCCAAAAACACTACGTGTCTTCTAGATGTGATGCTACTCCTCATTGATTTTCCTAAACACAATATGCACAAACAGTATGCACAATTATCATTAAAGACCCATAAGAAATGGCAGCAATATGCTGTACGCGAATCGTAAAATACCAATTCATTCATGCAATTTAAAATAAATCTAGTAACGTGTTCCTGTAAATGTAGCTTGCGGTACATTTTAAACGGAATGAATATCTTACCCATGGTAGTGTTTCTTCTAAAATGCACACACATATTAATTCAAAATGGCAGTTTTTGGACAATACCGAGGATGGTCAGGAATTTATGATTTGAAACTAGATGTTAACTGGTATTCGAATGATACAGATGTCTGGAATAATATTTCAGCTCTAATATGGAATAATATTTCGGGTCTTTCTTCCTTCTTCTGTTCTCTAAATACCAAGAGCATGGTCCAAATGACACTGCACACATTCTCTTTGGAGTGAGTTTCAGGTATTTGTACCTTCTATTTTTTAAGCACCAAACAAATTAATCGAATGATACGGCACACTATTCCCTTAGAATGAGTTTCAAATCTTTGTACCTTCATTATATTTAAACATCAAACGAATTATCTAAATTAAACGGCACACTATCTCCTAGTATTGAGTTTCAGGTATTAGTACCTTCTTCTATATTCTGAGCACCAAATTAATAATTCGAATGCTACGGCACACTCTCTCTATGGAATGAGTTTCAAGAATTTGTACCTTCCTTTATTTTTTAAGCACCAAATGAATTATTCGAATGCTACTGTCACTCTATCTGCTTAGAGTGAGTTTCATGTATTTGTACCTTCCCCTGTTTTCTAAGACGCAAAGGAGTTCACATAAAAGTATGCATAAGCTTTTATACTCCTGATATCATCCTAACAGTATATATTAACAGAAAATATTTAATCATACTGCTAAAATAATGTAATTTTAGTATGGTTAAATTATGTACGTGGTTATAATAAGATTAAAACATGCATGCTAATATAGCATAATATTTAATTATATGGATAAATCAGATAATGCATATTATATTGTGAACACTAATAAGTAAAAAACTTCTAAATTTCACATTATTGAAGAAAAGGAATTTGGAGTCATAGCTAATAGAAGCAATTTGGGCTTTCAAATTTAAGTGGCATACCATTAGGAAAAACGTGACATTGATTGAAAAATAAAGAAATGCTATTTTGATGTTGTTAACTGCCGTAAAAGTTCTCACCTAAATTACCTCTTTAAATACACATGAATTATTCATCGCACACATTTCTGAAGCCTTTAATGACATGGACGACTAATTTGAATCTTCAAACCAGAATTACCTTTTTTTCATTTGATTTAAGTGTTAGAATGCTTTTAGTCATGAGTGTTTCTCAAATAAGGCTAAATTTGTACCATTAACGCAAATTAAGGGAGTACACTACTTTTAAGACACAATTTTATCCAATCATTTTAAAATTAAAATAGCTTTTTTGCTTGGTTTGATAAAACTAATGAATTATATATTGATCATATTAAGTCTCGAAATATTTTAATTGTGCAAAATTTAAAGAAAATAAAACATATGTATTTGTTTTTAAAACATGCTTATTAAAAGCTGATGAAATATTTAAAAGTTTTTTTTTTTTACTAATATAAATTAATAGTATAAATTTTACAGTAAAGATGTCATTTATGAATATTTACAACCTCATTATGTCTAGCTTAATTTTTAAAAGGAAATATTTAATAATTTTTGATACATAATTAAATTACAAAATATCTGTTTAACTTTAATGTTTTTTAAGACTGTTTTGGATAACTAAATTGCAATAGGATAAATTAATGCATGCAACAATTTCTCTGAATCGAAGCTTTTGCTTCCATAAAAATTAAATGTGTTTCTTTATATTTCAAGTGTAATTTGATCTGAAGTGGAAAATAGTACAAAATAAAAATAATAATTTGTAATTTAAATGAGTATAACGATAATTTTTCATCTCATTTCAAGTAATCTTTGTTTATGTATTTGATTTGATAAGAAAAAAAATATCTCCACGCCTTAAACCTTCACCGAGACAAATTCAGCATGAATGATTTCGACAGATTATTCTATCAAAAGTAGTAAACAAAAAAATGAAGAGTATGCTTTTTTTTAATTAGTTTTAAGTTAGGTATTTGTTTTAATCCTGTGACAAAATATTTATTCATCTTAGATTGAAAATATAATGAGAACGCATTTGTTTATTCAATTATATTAAAAATTAATGAGCTAAAATGAAATTAAATGCAATACGAGTGCCAAAAAAAATTATAATTCAGAATTATTTTTTATTTTTATTTTACAACCCTGATTTAATTGCATTTCACATCATTTAGCTTTCAAATTTAATTTTTCGAAAGTTTTCTTTCCATTTGATAATCGTTATTTTCCATGAAACTTAATTAACTTATATTAAACATATTTGCCTCTACTAATTCACGGTTTTATGGGAAAATAATTAAAAATATATCTTTGAAAATTTATTAAAAAGCATTCTAGTGTGCTACTATATAAGCCATTGTATAGAATTTGGAGTTGATAAAATAAATAAAAGCCATATTCTTTTAATGATATAATAATTTTTGATCATAGTGTAATTTTATTGAAATATTTGTATGTTTGTTCATGGTACAGTTATTTTCAATTAATCTTAATTTCTCATTTGAAGAAATTAATTTCTTTTCATAATTATAAGTTATTTTATTTTGGGGAAATTAAAAAAAAATATAGAAAAATATGCGCATTTTGAAATATTGAAATTATTTTGAAGTTACGGGTATTACAAAAGATTCAATCTCCATTGAAAATTGAATTAACTGAATTTCCTTCGAAGTTTGAGAAAACTAAAAATTAATCATTTATGAATTACGATCCTGTTTTATTTAAGCGTTTTCGACCGTATTAGATTTATACGATCATAAATTGATTGAACTTAAAAATGAGCGGTACTAAGAATTGTTAATTTTTATTTCCTTTTGGGAATGAAGTAATGTTTATTTTTGAAGTAATGAGGTCTATTTTTCAGAGTTCGTAATGGAAAGATATTTATTTTTCAAAATGTACAAATCGTTGGTAAGTTCTTTATTACAGATATGTCTCATATCGCAAGTGTAAAAAATTGACATGGGAATTTAGGACATGGGAAATTAAAATGGATATTTAAGAATATTGAACAGAGCAAATCTATTTTTTTCAATCTTTATTATGAATATGGTATTTTTAAGAATTAATTTATTGATTCAAATAAGCTCGTAATGTGATGGTGTTTTATTTGCATAAATTTCCTAAAGATATATATTTATTTTAGTCTGAGTCTATTTTTAAGAGATTTAAAGTTCCACAGTTCTTTTTATAGAGTTTTACAGTTATTAGAAATGCGTAATAGTAATAGACTATGTATGTTAATCTATTGGGAATGAAGTAATGTTTATTTTTGAAGTAATGAGGTCTATTTTTCAGAGTTCGTAATGGAAAGATATTTATTTTTCAAAATGTACAAATCGTTGGTAAGTTCTTTATTACAGATATGTCTCATATCGCAAGTGTAAAAAATTGACATGGGAATTTAGGACATGGGAAATTAAAATGGATATTTAAGAATATTGAACAGAGCAAATCTATTTTTTTCAATCTTTATTATGAATATGGTATTTTTAAGAATTAATTTATTGATTCAAATAAGCTCGTAATGTGATGGTGTTTTATTTGCATAAATTTCCTAAAGATATATATTTATTTTAGTCTGAGTCTATTTTTAAGAGATTTAAAGTTCCACAGTTCTTTTTATAGAGTTTTACAGTTATTAGAAACGCGTAATAGTAATAGACTATGTATGTTAATACCCGTAGAACTTTCAATAGTTTAGATGCTACTAATTGTTCAGAGATCTAAATAAGAAGAATAAAATGAATTGAATGCTGAATTTTTCATAAACTTTTTGAAGTTTGTTTCATTTTTGGAGTAAGACCAGCATTTTTGGAGTGTACACAGTTTTTAAATTTCTTCTTTAGTCAGCAAAAATTTCATAAAATTAGTGGCACTGAAGATAAGATTATTTTCATGCCTTTGGATATATATTCTGTTCCTGATAGTTTCCTCACTTCGGCACTTGGTAGCTTGATCAATTCAAGCTTTTTTAAAAATCATGTTTATAGTATTATATTATATTAAAAACAAAAAAAATAATGTTTATATTGGATAATTAATCATAGAATCATTATTATTATCATGGAAAATTTTAAAAGGGACACTATTACCTTATGCAATTGGAAAGGAAAACATGACCATCTTTACAAGCAATTGCACAGCTATGAAAATTATTGTTGCCTTATCAGGTTACTTTATCCTTTCTAAATTGATGTGGTTAGTGAAATTTTACAGAATGAAAGTAAACAAATAAATTCTTTTGCCCATCTACAACAAATATAGCAAACAGTAGGTAATAAAACTCCATTACTCTTTCGGTTTCGAGTGAATTTTCTGCAGTAGTAAAATGCAATAAAAGTTTTCTAAGACATTTTGAGTTAACTAAAGGTTTTTTGAATTTAAAAAATAACAATAACTTAAGTTTTACCTCGTTTTAGTAGAAATGTGTTAAGAAACACGCTTGTGAAAGATTTTAAATAAAAATAATCTCTTAATTCAGTAGGTATTGAATGCTTTTGTTAATCAGTATTTAAATATATTGAATGATATATTGTATAGTTGTTTAAATGAAGTTCAATTATTTCTTAACTAAGTTATAAGTATTTTATTTATAAAACTATTATATTGACGAGAGTCTCCTGAAAGATTTTTTTTAAAAGCAAATGTAAGCAAAAAGTAGAATTTCAGAAATGTTTTCTTTGAACGTATGGGCAGAAGTCTTAAACCAGAAAGAAATGTAACAAAAAAAAATTAATCTCCAAAGAAAAATAGCTGCATTTGAGTCTTAACTCAGATTTTAGACGATTCTTCATGATCTACAAAGCGAACAAATTAGGAAAGAGATGCGATCTGAAATCGTGGATCCGTAAAAAAAATAAGAAGGAAAAAAGAAACTACTACTTCCTGTAAGTCTTCTATTAAAAATGAAGTAAATAAAAATAATGAAGCGAACAACTTTGACAAGTTTTTTTCTTCTTTAAAATGTTTGTTACTTGTCAAAGATGTTTTCTTAAGATTTTATTTTTGATGCAAGATGCTTTTTCTTTGTTTGATGTTCTCTTGAAGAAACAGTCAGTCACAAAGCAGCCTATTATTACAATATGAAGGGTATTTTTTTGGATGTATATAGTTCAACTGAAGATGATTCTTAGATCAAAAGAAATCAAAGTCGGAGATTAAACGTATAAAGGAAGTTGAACAGTAGAATTTCAAAATTTAAAAAGAAGAATGAAAAAAAGCATAACAAAAAAAGTATATTTTTTTATTGTTATCAATTTTCTTAAAATGAAAAAAAAATGAATACGACAAAAAACCCGATAAACTTGCTAAAATGATAGTATGCATTTTTATTTCGATTGGCATGCAACTTAATTTAACTTTTGCATCAGAAAAATATCAATATATAAAGGTTCTTTTAAAGATCAAATATGCTCCCGTTATACTAGATGTATGTTACATGGGTCCCGTTATATGGATTTTTTAACAGTGTAATAATGACTAAGTAAAATTCGCATTTTTTCTATTTTTTTTCTGATTTCATTTGAGTAACTTCTGATACATTACTTAAAGCTAAATATTGCAAAATTCTTGGTAAAAAAATTCCAACATCTACCCTGTTAAATTTTAGTCACTAAAATGGTTTATAAGATATTGCAGCCTGTAGCAGAAAAAAAGTAGTTCTTTTTAAATATTTTAAGTGATGAAATGGCTAATAAAACGTGTCGATAGTTTTAGTGAATCATTTCTATGATGGACAAGAAAAGACATCTCTTATTCTCAATTCGAAGAGGCTCTTGATGAGAGATAGAGTTTTGGTTGTACTTTGGTGGCAATTTCATTTACAAATTTCAAAATTGCTCATACGTGTCGCATATACCTTATGCATATACCTTACTAATTTTCTTTGAAGTTTATTTCAATGTATGGAGCTGATTTAATAACTTTCGCATCACCTTATTTTATTTTTGTGTCACTTAGAGAGCCGCAATTCGTCACTAATCTCACTCATCTGTTGGTAAGGCCAAGTGTAGCGTAAATACACTTTTTTGATAACTTTGTTGTTGCATATTGCACCAAATAAGAATTTTGGGGATGAACTCATCTTTTCCACATGCCAATCTTATCTCACATCATCTTATTTTATTTTACGCGAGTCAAAATATTAAATATTGTAATATTGTAGGTGCTTTTAGCAGCTACAGAGCACTCCAAATAAAGATTTTGAGGATGAGTTCATTTTTTACGCATGCTTATCTTACCTCAAATCAACCTATTTAATGTTACGTGAATCAAAATACTTAATATTGCAGGATTGTATGTACTACTTTCTTGATACATAGTACAACGAATAAGAAATTTGGGGATGTGCTCATTTTTTCCCCACATGCCTATCATACCCAGAAATGCCCTATATGTTACGCGTGTTGAAATTACTAGATATACATTTAGAAAAATACGATTTAAAGTGCTCGTGCAGAGTGATGTAGAGACAGGAAAGATAAGTATATTTAGATACTATATTTTAAATAATTACCATTTTTCTATTCAAAAAAATATTTGCTGGCCTTTTGAGGTACGGAATCTGTTTTATAATCACAGCACATTGCACTTCAACATCCAGATCTCATGGGAATTTTCTCTCTTCTACGTGTCAGAAAAAGGGAAGAACATTTAGGGAAAAAACATTGAAATCGTGTTCTAATCTTTGCAAAATTCCCCAGCGGTTTGTCTCATCTTCTATTCTGCATGTGTTAGTCCGCAATGATAAGTGCGTGTAATATATTTCGGTCTATTCTGAATCTATTTATCTCTCAACGTGAATCTAATAGTGAAACACGCCTCTATGAAGTACTTTCTCGTTGCGTTTAACTGATTTGCTGCTATAAGTTCATATATCTTGTTTTATTAAACAGTTATATTGGTTCTTAGTTTAGGTACTTTTCAGGATTTTTGATCCAGATTTTTAATTGAGATTCCGTGAATGGTAAGCACATATTATAAAAACTGAAAATTTTCTTCAAAAATCTTTCATTCTTAAGAAAAAGTTCACACTTTTGACAAAAGTGAAAATTTTCTTTAGTAAGAAGTACTGCTCTTTTGGATAAGAGTGTTGAGAGAAGACAAAACTATAGGTCGAATGTTTTAATGTTAAAACTGCAAATTTGAACTAGAGCAGGTAGCTTCCTATATTCAACACAATAATCTTGTAATTTTGAAATTAATCCAGATGAAACAGAAACTTTTATATTTCGTTTAATTTTATAACAAAAATATCTTTATGTTAGCAATAGTTACACGGACCATTGTTGCTTAGAGATGAAAAAAAAAACTCAACCAATATTAATAATAAAAGAAAGAATCTGTACTGTAAAATCATATTATTATTGGAGATTTTTTTAATTACGCAGTAATTTCGCTCTCCAAAAGCATTACAATATAAATCTACTACCTGATTAAAACATAGTTATCATCAATGTGAAGAAATTAAACAAGCTAAGTTATCCGGATCAATAGTTACTAAGTCTTCAAAAAATAACATTCTAGTTTAATTGCACACATGATATGCCAAGTTATTAGATGAATTACTGCAGTAAAATTAACTCTGAAGACTTTCTTACTTAGGTTGGCATTGTAAGTTGGAAGAATGAAGCATCATATGGTAGATCATTCCAAGTTTCATTGACAGAATCTAAATAATAAATAACAGAAATTTATTTTAGTGATCTCCATTGTAATCTCAAAAAGTTTCACCCAACGTAGGTCCTATTGTTTTACTAAGCAATTCTTTCGATTGAAGTTTAGTAACCAATTTAGCCGATTTAGCTAATAGTTAGTTTTGAAAGGCTATTTTAAGTGGTCTGTCTTTGTCTTTAACATTTTCTCTAAATCTCCTGGAGTAATTATGCAAGGGCTCCCTTATTTTACTTCATTAATGTGTTTCTTACAATATATAGAATGACAATTTTTATTAATTACTCTTCTTTTCTTTCAATGACAAAAAACGCATAGCTTGTACATTTGATTTTCTGTAAATTTGAAATTGACGAGATCTAACTGTAAAGATCGAACACTCATATAAATCTGTTTTTTTCCATTTTTAAAGAAAATTTCTATTATTCGTTTAATTGCTCTCTTTTTTTTCGATAAACTACTCATATGTTTTAATATACATAGCACTTCCATCTTCTTTTTCACAGAATGGAATTATCTAAATTTAAGATCACTTGAGAAAAAAGTTAGATTTTTTTAACAAAAATAAAAATTGTAGAGTGCTTTTAATAATTCCAGAAAATTAAAAGTATATTCGAGACAAAATAAAATTACAAATTCGCCAGAAAAATATTACTTAAAAGTAAAATACAAACTAGGGCTTAGAATTCGGATATCACCTGCTGCATGTAACAAAAATGCGAATGTATAGACAGAATTTAAAAAAAATTAAAATATTACGAATTTACGCTCATTACGATCTTTATAATAATCTTATAGTTTTACACATGCAAAAAAAAGATATTTAATCAGTTTATTTGTATTAATTAACATTTAAAATTCAATTTCATTAGGGATTTGAATAGTCAAGCTGGTTTCTTTATTTAAATCGAAATTATTAAACTATATCAATGACTTTCTTTTTCATTTACAGCCGAATTCTTTAAATACATCACCATAATTAGCTTTGTGTTTTTTGTATATAAAGATTTCTCAGAAGAATAAATTTAACTAATATAAAATTAAACATTTTCAATCAAGCAATTTTTTTTAAAAAAAAAGAGTTCTCGTTGCAAAAAGTTCATTTCGGAATTACTTCAAGTAAATTTATCCAGTATTAATTTTTTTTAAGTTCTCAAACATTTATGCAAACTTTTAGCTAAATTTAAATACAATAATGGAAAAAAATGTATATATAATAATTAGAATATTTTAGTTTATTACTTTATATTATATTTGCTGATAATGGCTAGGATGGCCTGGTTGGTAACACACTGGACCCATTTCCAAGAGGTAGTGGTTTCAATTCCCATCGAACGTGTAGTAAATGGTGACTGATGCGCATTAAATCTGTCGATTCACAAACTCTTTCATGTACCCATAACAAATCATACCTCTTACCTCTGGGGGTACTGATCCAGGAGTTACCTTGTCTTCTGGGTTATTTCAAAATTACAAGGCTAGGTAGTTGAATATTAGTAGTCGTAAACCCAAAATTGAGTCGACTGCTTAAAGACGATTAAGATATAATAATTATAATATATTTTCTGATAAATATTCAAACACATTTTAGATGTCAATTTATTTTCTAACTGCATATTAATATTGCAAACAAATATTATTTATTTGCCATTAAAAGCAACTTTATGGTATTTAAAAAAAACATATTTTGCTTCATTCGACTACTTTATTAAGTCCAGATAATATAAAAATTATTTGAATGTATGTAAATATCAATAATATGTAACATGATAACAAAACAATAAGACGTCAAAACTGCTTTAAAGACTGGATCTTCATAAGCGTATTGACAGCGAGGAAATTACAATAAAAAAAAATATTTTAAGGAAAAATATATTTCAATTGATAGTATACATTGAATTTACATGTTTATTCATTATAACAAGATGGAGAGTCTTTCAGTAGAAACAGCTTTTTGCGCACCTATAAGCTTGAAATCTTGCAATTGATTAGTTGTTTATATTCAAGCAAGGTGATCATCTTTAAAAGTAGTCCCTAATTATATTTGCTTAAGATGTCAAAAGGGAATTCAAGACGCAATCACTTCAGCTCAAAGTCAGAAAAGTTGTGAAAGAAGATGCCATACAATGTTTCTCCAGTGTCAGCACCGGGTTTTACAGAAGCAATCGGTCTTTGAGAAATTTTAGTTCCTTTTCTCAGAATTTCCAATTCTAATCAATAAACATTTATTTTGTATACGATGTTTCAGAAGACTTTTATAAATGTATTGCTTAAAACAGATTTTTAAATAGTGCTTCATTAAAATTAGTTTTTAAGTGCTTGGAAATTATTACATAATATGTTTTAATAAATTTTAAAAAGAATCTCCTCTATTTCCAAAATTTAAAATTCATTTAATTGTGCATTCATAAGAAGACACGGTGCTATATAGTTTATTCTTATCTCGCCCCGCCCTATTTTAGGGCATACGAGAGTTGATAAATACACAAATGATACCTTAAAAATACATAAATCTCTAAAAGTTACATCAACAGTGAATATAAAAATCTGAATATCTAAAATAATGTTCAGTACAATTCTGTAAAACAAGTTAAAGCCAAATAAAATAATAAAGTAGTAAAAAGGTTAAAAAAAAAATAAATAAATAAATAAAAAAATAAAAAAACAACACAAAATCACCCGAAAACCTATAAATGTTAAAACTTTGCAGGAACATGCAAAACAGTGATAAAATATAGAAGTTAAAATTCGATAAAGAGGTTAAAAGGCGGAACAAGTTAAGAATCAAAACAATCAGTTAAAAGTTGATAAAAGCAATGCTTGTTAAATTAAAAATTTATAAAAACAATACAAGTTAAAACGTAGAGAAGTTTAAAATGAAATTAGATTGATACACAAGACACCAGCAATAGTGTTCGCAGGCTCCGAGCATAGTTAAATGTGGTTCAGCGTGTCCTCCAATGTTACCTTTATAATTTGTTTAACTATGTTTCTACAGACCAACTTAGCAAAGCATTGGTGCAAATTTTGTCCTGCAAAATGGTTTCCACGGAGTGTCTGGAAGTGTGGGCAGTTCAAGATCAAGTGTACGATTGTCTGATTGTCCCCACAGTAGGTACAATTTGGGTTTTTATTGAAAAGTCTATTTTGGTATTCTCCAAACACCCCGTGTCCAGTAAGTAATTGGTTTAGGTAAAAGTTGGCCTGTAGTCGTTTGGTGGAAGGGTCTTTAAAAAAAAATATAGGTTTGTCGACCTCTCTCGGAGCTCTGCCATTCTGTTTTCCATCTATTTAGGTTGTTGGACTTGATGATTGTTTTGATCTGGGCCTTGGAACTTGGGACCTCTAAATTGATTTGGCTGAGACTGACGGCTTCCTTGGCTGCCTGATCCGCCTTCTCGTTGCCTTGGATGCCAATGTGCGCCCTGACCCAGTTACATGTGATGTTTGGTCTCCATAGTTGTTTAGTATTTTCTGTCTCTTTGTTATTTGGAGTTGGGTCACTTAGGGCTTGCAACGATGAGAGCGAATCAGTGAAAAGAGTGGCATCCGGGTAGTCATTTTTAGCCAGCCAATCAAATGCACTTTTAATTGCCATCAGCTCAGCCATAAAAATACTGCAATTGTTGGAGAGTCTAATGGAGTCCGCTTTAATGATTATCCCATTTCTCTTGATGATAATTCCAAAACCGGTCTTGTGCTTTATCCTACTTCCATTATCGGTCTCTTCGGCGAACTCTACTCTTGAACCATCCGTGAAAATTTCCAACCCCTCATTAGTGGGGAGTGACCTACCCCAAGGCACCGAAACAAACTTTGAGGGGTGTTGCCTTACTGGTCGTTGTTCCAGTGCAATCGAGTCCAGAGAGTGGTCCAAAACTATTTCCAAGTCAGCCAACCCCCAGCCCCAGGTCAATCTTTTTGTGCTGATATCTTCAAGAATCTTTAAGTGAATAGGTATCACTCCCGCCAGTATCTGGAGGGCCTCCGTACTTGTAGTAGAGTAGGCTTTTGTTATGGTAATCAAGGAGGATCTCTGAATGGATTTAAGCTTGTCATTGATTTTTGTATTATTGCGATACCAGACACTGGCGGCGTAGAGTATAATTCTTTCGGTCGCCCTGAGGTAGATGATTTTTAAGATCGATGGTTTGAGGCCCCAAGTGGCCCTGGCCACCCGTCTGATGAGGTTGTTAAAATTGTTCACTCTCTCTTTGATCTGATTTAGATGGGGTATCCAGGTCAGGCCCGGGTCGAGCACAACACCGAGATATTTTAGATCCCTGACTTGCTTAATTGTTTGGCTATGATTGACACTCATTTTAATACGTGGGAGTCTGCCGATTCTTTTTTGGTTCTTAGGGAATGTTAGGCAATTAGTTTTTGAATCACTGAAACTCAATCTGTTTGACTCGGCCCAGGCTGAGAGATGAGTGAGACAATGGGTAGCCAGCAGATCAAATCTATACAGTATCTGGTGTCTCAAGAGAAGTAAAATGTCATCTGCAAAAACAATCAGTCGGCTGTCATATTTTTTAAAATCGCTAAAACCGCTAAAATCAATATTGTTAAAATTGTTAAAAATCGTATTGACATATACCAACCACAGCACCGGTCCCAGGGAAGATCCCTGCGGAACCCCCAACGACGCATCCTGTTTAAATAGGCACTGACCTTCTTCATCTATATATGTAACCTCTCTATTACTTAGGAAACTCATGATAATGATGACAATATTATCTGGAAGGTCAAGTTTAAAAATTTCGGTCTTCAAAATCGACCAGTTTGCATTATTAAAAGCATTATTAATGTCCAGAGCCACCCCTATGCTGTGTTTGTTGTTTGCTTTAGCCTCCTCAACAAATTTGACCAGCTCCAACAATGCGTCGTCTGTGCTTCTCCCAGCCCGGAAGCCATACTGTTAGGGATTTAATTGATCTCTGCTTTCCGAAAAGTAGGCAAGTCTTTTGGTCAAGAGTTTATCTAGGATTTTGCCCCAGACCGGGAGAAGAGAGATTGGTCTGTAAGATGTCGGAAAATGTGGGTCCCTATCGGATTTGGGAATTAGGGTGACTCTGGCGCTTTTCCAGCAAACAGGAAATACTTTCAATTCAAGGCACTTATTTATTGATTCTAGGAGCCAGGATTTGTTAATAAGAAGTAATTCTTTAAATATCTCACCGGGGATTCCGTCCGGTCCCGGCGCCTTATTTAATCCTAAGTCGTCAACTACCATTTCCAATTCTGAAAGGGTAAATAATGGGTCACTATGACCATTATGAGAGTACATGATGGAGGTCTCTGTCTCCTTTGGGAAATGATGTTTCATAATCGTTGTAATTGTCTCTCTGTAGTCACTCGTCATGGATCCATCCTCTTTGTATATCGGGTTGTAATTTGAGCGTCTCAAGTTCTGACTTTTTGCCAATTTGTATGGTGCTGTAAAGGCCCCATCCTCATTAACTCTTTCAAGGTACTTCTTCAGGTGCAGTGTCTTCGCCTTCCTTATCGCTCTTTTGTAAAGTGTCATTTGACCTCTGAACTTGGCTCTGTAGTCTCTTCGTTCTTGGTCATCACCTGTCCCCTGGTATCTTCTTCTTAGTGCTCTAACCAGTTTTCTATGCTGTCCAAGAGCTGGAGTCCACCACGAGCAGTGATTTTTGTCCCCCAAGCCACGCTTTATATTACTGGTCCTGCCTGCCCTGACAATTTCTTCTGTCACTATTTTTACTTTATCTTCTAGATCTTCCGCTTTGTCAATAGAACCAAAGTCGTGATTGTCCGTAATTTGCTTCAACTTGATTCTCATCTCGAGCCAATCGATTTTCTTAAAGTTAATGTAGTTACTAGTTCCGGGTGTATATGAGGTAGTACCAATTTCGACTGTGATCAGCTCATGATCCGAACAGGAGATGTTCTCGTAAATTTTGTAGTTGCCAATATCCTGAAGGTTGCTGGCGAAGACATCCACCCAGCTCTGTCCAAGTACAGAATTAAATGTTGGCGGTCCGTAGGGATCATTCAGAATTTCCAAATTGTGCTCGTTTAGAAAATTCAGCACCACTTTTTTTCAATTTTGCAGATTTGCAGATTGTATTTTCGTTATCAATTATTATGCTATAATATAAATAAAAAAAGTTTTGGCAAAAAATATTAAAATTTTAAAGGAGTTTATCTAAAATGCTAAAAGGGATCATACAATTTAAGCCTTGAATTGCTGTATCTTTTCCCTTTTTAAGAAAGGATTCAATTCAACTCAACATTACATTAAAGTCTTCTGAATAACTAAAAACATATTTCGTCTCACGATTAATCAAATTACAAACTAATATTTTTAATTTAGTGACATAAATCTTTAAAAAAAATCTTTCAACAATGCACATCTTTATTTATTTGACATCTCTATACATAATAAAAACTATGCTTAATTTATTTCATTCGACCATTAAAAATTAGCCAATTTATAAATAAAATATTAACTTTAATAATATTAAATATAGCAAAATGTTTCATTATATTGAAAGCCACAAAAGCTGTATTAAAGATATTTCCTAAAATTGTGCTTTATATAAAATGTTTTAAAATGTTTCAAAGAAGTTAAAAAATAAGCTACTTAATGCAGTTTTTAAAATTTTGTTATTTACTTCTCGAATACTTTTCAACGTTTTCTATTTCATCATCGTATTTTTTTCAACTTCTTTTTTTAACATTGCTGAAAGATACTTATTTGCTTTGTAGAAGTAGAAGAAGGAACTCATCTTCTTTTCTCTTGAATTATCTTTTTTTTCTCCTGCAATTTCTAAAATGTTTCTCTCAAAAGATTATCGAAATTGGATTTGTATGTGCATTTTTTATTGGAAAAGAAAAGTTTAACTTATTTCGTATGGTGAGCTGATTTTTTTTTGTTTTAAATTTCAATAAAAGTTGGAATTTGTTTATTTGTAACAACATACCTTTCTCGGAAAAAAGTATTCGAGCATAGTTTATGGAAAGTAGATTGTGTTCAACAACACACGGTACAAATTCAATAAAAAGATTGCAGAGAAAATTGTCCTAACTTTATTTTATTTCAATTTCTTGTGACATGAGATGCAATTTTTGCCTTATTTATGCTATTAACAAGCAACAAAAGATCATCATTCCTCCAGTTACTAGACAAAATATTATAGGTATAATAACTTAACAATATATTTAGGTAATTTTGCAAATATTTATGATCGTTTCTGAATTTTAAAATTTTTCATGATTTTTTTTCTGGTTTTTATTTCCGATTTAGTTTAATTTTTAGAAACACATGCGTATAAATTGTGATTTCGTAATCCTCATACTAGTATTTTTACTTTTATTTAAAGTTTTTTTCAGAAATTTTAGTCTTCTTTAAATTTTGAAGTCACGCAAAGAATTTAGTTTTCTTCAGATGACAAGCTAATTTTTTGTTTGTTTTATATTTTAAATAAAAATTTGAATTTGTTTATTTGAAATAGCATACCTTTCTCGAAAAAAAAATATTTGAGCATAGTTTATGGAAAGTAGAATGTGTTCAACAACACGCGTTACAAATTCATTAAAAAAATTGCAAATAAAATTGCTCTAATTTTATTTTATTTTAATTTCTTGTCATATGAGATGAAATTCTTGCCTTAATTGTTATAAACACGTAAAATACGTTATCAATCCAATTATTTGCAGTATACTCATCTATCTGTGAGTCAGAATATAAAAATTTTAAAAATTTATTAGTATATTCAGTTTATTTTGCTAATGTTTATGATATTTTTATGAATAATTTAAGTTTTCTATATTTTTCTTGTTTTTCATAAAATTCTGATTTCTTAATTATTATTTTTTTTAAATTTTATTGCCTTTTAAAGTTTTGTTTCTCATATATTCAAGTTTTTGCACTAGAATTTAATGTAAAGGATGTTAAAGAAAATATTAAAAAAAAAATTTTCTTGAAGAACTGAAAACTTTATTCTTTTTACTTAAAAAGGCATAAGGTATACATAAATATCTCAAAACATAGAGTAAAATGGTGAAATTCCATTCTAGGTATAAAGTCTACTGTCTTTCTGAACTTGCTTACTTTTTATATATGTTATGATAAACTATACAATTTTTAAATTTCTTCATGAAATTTTGTTGCAACCTGAAAATTATTATTATAAACTGGTTTCTTACCTTTTATGAACAAAACTTTTTTTGAACTTAACTCTTAATTTTCGAAGGAATTATTTTGGGGTAAACAAATTTTATAACTGTGTGCAAAATGATTTCATTTCACTTAAAATTTCTCGAGATAAACCAAAATACGGAGAAAAAAGTAACATTAATAGTAAGACTTTAGATCGTTTCTCTGACCACACTGTAGTGACCATATTGCCATTGGGGAACATTTCGGGCGTATATTGAAGATAAAAAATCCGTTTCCCTTGAAAAATAGGTATGTTTTTTCTGAGAAAGTACAGTTTTGTTTCTGATTTTGCGGCTTAAAATATGATTTGCGCAAACTAATTAGCATATTTGAGGTCAACTTCTCGAAACGTTAAGATTGAGTCTTTGCACGTTAAACTTTGACGATTGAAACCATCATCAAAATTTTATTCTGGGTGTATATTTCTTGCGCATTGTACATATTAATGTAATTGCATTTTGTTAGTAATTTCAATAAATGAAAAAAAGCATTTGGCACGGATTAAAAAAAAATCGCATATTCTTCATTTTTTTTTCAACCTTAAAATTCATCTTGTTTATCAATTTTTTAATACTAATGGGAGTTTGCTTTCGCTCAATCTTATTTATATATATTTTTTATTTTTTTAATTACTATTTTATTATCAGTTTCAATAGCTCATATTTGAATGCATTTCTTATATAGACGAATGGATTTGATAAATAAATGCAGTTTATTTTTCTTTTTTTTAATTCTTTTACCATTTATTACGTTTTCTTTTCTTATTGCAGAGTAAAATATATAAATGAATAAAAATATATTCCGTCTGTCACCACCAATAATCCTTAAATGTTTTTTTTAACATACCCGGACTTTTTTTAGTTAAAATATCGAGGCATTTAGTCCAAAGCGAAAAACTAAGCAAGGCATTACGTTTTTCTCTTTTTCCTTCTATTCAACTCGGGAATACAACGTCAATTTACTTCTCTAAAATTTTTAAATAGGGAAGAAGAATAAAAGAAAAAAAATAGAAGAAAACTTGCTTCTTAAAAGAAAACAGAGTCGTATTCCCTGAGTTAAACCTATGTCTAGACAAAACAGTTTGAAAATCAGATAATTGCATCGAAGCCATAACGTCCATTTCGCAATTAAGAAAAAAAGAAAATTACCTTTCGTCATCGCATTAGATCTGCTTTTAAGTCTGCCTGAAGTTTATTGCATTGTTTCTACTTCTTTTTCTTTTCTTCTCCAATGTCTATAATTTCCAATGCAGGCAAACTTGTAAAATAAATGAAATTGAATTAGTTTTGCTGCCATATTATAAAAAACATTACAATATTAACAAAAAAATTGCTTTTTTAAAACAGAAGAAAACGATAATTTATGTGTCTTCATAGAATTGAAAGATGTAATTTTTGAAACTAAATTCCCTCTTTCTCTTCTTTTTTTGAAACTAAATTCCTTTTTTCTCTTCTTTTTTTGAAACTAAATTCCTTTTTTCTCTTCTTTTTTTGAAACTAAATTCCTTCTTTCTCTTCTTTTTTGGAAACTAAATTCCTTTTTTCTCTTCTTTTTTTGAAACTAAATTCCTTTTTTCTCTTCTTTTTTTTGAAACTAAATTCCTTTTTTCTCTTCTCTTTTGGAACTCTCTTTTGGAGACAGAAAAAAACGATAATTTATGTGTCTCCATAGAATTGAAAGATGTAATTTTTAAAACTAAATTCCCTCTTTCTCTTCTTTTTTTGAAACTAAATTCCATTTTCTCTTCTTTTTTTGAAACTAAATTCCTTCTTTCTCTTCTTTACTAAATTTCTAACTAAATTTCTTCTTTTTTGGAAACTAAATTCCTTTTTTCTTTTCTTTTTTTTGAAACTAAATTCCTTTTTTTCTCTTCTTTTTTGTAACTAAATTCCTTCTTTCTCTTCTCGTTTTGAAACTAAATTCCTTCTTTCTCTTCTTTTTTTGAAACTAAATTCCTTCTTTCTCTTCTTTTTTTGAAAACTTAACAGATTTATTGCAGATATTCCCAATATTACAACTTATTGCTATAAAGATGTATTACAGTGTTTCCTATAGGCAATGATCTTCTCTATATTACTCTATGAAACTTCTAAGCAACTCTAACCCTTGCTGCCATTGTAGGTATTGGCTCCCATAATTCTAAAAGCTAAAAAACAATAAGCATAGAAATGAATTCGTATCATGATAAGTTAGACATTTCGCTGTTGTAAGTTATCTATTTTTTATTGTTGAAAAAAATTAGAAGAGCCAGACAAGTTCCTTTATGTTTCTTGTGTTTACAAAAGCAGCATTTTAAATTATATATTTAAATCTATGCCAAGAGAGAAATGTTTGAAAATCAGATGATAGCATAGAAGCTATACCGTTCCTTAAACAACTTAAAAAAATATAATTAGTTTTACACCTCGCATTGCAGATGCTTCCCAGGTGCCTAGAGTAGATTCCCATGAGATTAAAGTTTAAAATACAGGCAACTTGTAAAGAACTGAAATATATTTAGTTATACAGCCGTGTGATAATTAACATTAGCTGTAAATACAATTTATGTTGTTCTTTTGAATGATTCAGAATATAATAACTAAATATTTGAAAGTTAAAATTCTTACATTAAGCCTAAAACATATTTGAACATTTTTATATCTCTCTAATATCTTCTACATTTTATAATTTTATAATATAAATGATTGCTTTTAACACTGTTGTAAAAATGCAGCTCAATAAGTTCATATAAATCGGTAATCTATAATAGGCTGAACCAGAATAGTAAAATAAATGATAAACAAGAAGCCCAATAATAAACCAGAATAACAATTGACCATTAATTTAATAAAGCAAAAACTCCTATTCTTGAAATAAAGAAAAAAATATCTATTTTCGACAATAAAATTTCAACAAAAATGCAACAGATAAATTTAAACAAACATATCAATGTGATGAAACGTTGTAAAATTACAAATGAAAACGTTGTAACATTTAAATTAGCTTTTTTTCAGTCAAAATCTTAATTTTATTGAGAGTTAATCACTTTCTTATTTGAAACAGTTTGTAGCAGTTAGCTTTTTTTCAGTCAAAATCTTGATTTTATTGAGAGTTAATCACTTTCTTATTTGAAACAGTTTGTGGCAGTTACATCGCATTTTAATAATAATTTTTCTAACGATGTAATTCTTATATATTTTCTTATGATTTGGAAAATATTAAGATTTGGGCTTTATTTGTAAAAATAACCTAATACAGTTTCCTTTAATAGTATAAAAGCATAGTAATATCAGATAGCATTCTAATACAGAAAATCCATGATTGGATATTAATATTGCTCTTGCTACTAAATGGCATAATTTAGTTTAAATAATCTTTTGACTGAAAACAGAAGGCACTTAAGTTAAACATTTTTCAGTACTCCTGCTTTACCACAATACACTCTAATTTTAGCATAGTGTGACATTAGATTTTGTCAGAATACTGTGCATTTTTATAGTATTATACTGCACTAAGAAAAAAAAATATGGTCAAAACTACCAGAATATGCGGGAAAGATTACAGTGATACTGATTCAATGGGATAATCAAATTACTCAAATGATCTCGGTATATTAACAAGAAAACATGGTTTTATAATGTGAGACAACATTTGATTGGAAAAAAAGCGTTACAAACAGGTAGCTTTATCATGTAACTATCGAGCATGGTATAAAAAACATTTAATTGGTCAAATTCACTTTTCAGTTTTGTATTTTTGTTAAACGTGTGGTAATGAGAGCTATAACGTCGAAAGCCAGAATTTTCCATTAACCATTACCATATAAACGGAAAAAATTACCAAATAAATGACTTAAAAACTACATTTTTTAATCCTCGTAATTAAATTTTTTTTACCAGTAATTTCCTTACCATGCAATACTTCAATTTTACAAGAATTGTTTTCTTCTTGTGCTCTTTACTACTAACCATTAAATAAATCGGTTAATTATTAAACAGTATCATCTGTATATTGAATCATAATACGTTCAAGTTTGCTGCAACCTTAATTAAAGTGTTAAATGGAATTAAGTTTGCAATCTAGTTTCAAAAGTGCAACAACGTGGTTCAAATTAACACAATATTTAAGATGGTAGCAAATTCAAACTATATATTATATGTTCTCTCATGGACAAAATAAAATAACCGCACCAAGAAGGAGTCGTCAAAATGAAACGAAATTTAACGTACGTAATGACTACTTTAGTAAATAAATGATTAGAAAATCAAAGAAAAACAATAATCTTCGATTTTCTAATCATTTACTTATATCAAAGTAGTCATTACGTATGTAAAATTTCGTTTCATTTTGATGATTCCTTCTTGGTGAGCTAATTTTTTTGTCCATGAGTGTGTGTATATATATATATATATATATATATATATATATATATATATATATATATATATATATATATATATATTCCTGTGTCACAAGTATAATTCTTATTCCAAGTAAATAAATACCTTTAGTTAGGTGAATATATCTAAATCATTTTCTATCTAAGCAGTGCCATTGAGATGTAAATGAGGTACTCAATCATAACACAACAAAAGAATATATTACAGAACAGATTTTTCAAATTTGACGATTTTGCACACACTTCAATCTTTTTCTCCAGAGGATTTTTAATTACCTTTACGTCCAAGCATAATGAAGGCGAAAAAACAAACCTTAGCTAGTTTAGTTAACAATCAATAAGGAAGGGAAAAACCTTTATTTTCTTCAAATCAAAACAGCGCATTGACAAACGGTTTTGTAAAAGGCGCGAACTCGAAGGTTCTTTTTACCATTTTATTTACTCTTTTTAGTCTAATTGAAAGTTAATAATTGCAAATGTTAATTGCAAATGATGCCCCCATGCATGAAAAGCGCCAATATAATTTAATAAGTATTTAACATTTTTAATCAGTTTGATAATTTTTAGATCTATTACAATCTGCCTGTCTTTAAGATTTGAGGGTGAATTGGAAATAGTTGAAATCAAACATTGTGACTGAACTCGTTTAGGCTTATTGCAATTGACATTTAATAACACTTTTAAAATTAAGCTATAATTTTTCTAAATTTTCTGCAAATTGCCTAATTATATCCATCCATTGCTTACATCCAGGCTTATTAAGCAATTGAACAATTTTCAAATTATCATTACGTATTTGGGTAGCAATGCGGCAAGCCTTTTAATTATAAAATGTTGGAGACATTTCCATTTAGCATTTCCATTTAACTTCCATGAACTTATTTAACAAACAAATAACTAAACCAACTTATTATTTTTCTTAGCAATGCCTCAAAATAGAGTTATATTTAAGTTTAAAATATAGTTTTATGCTATTACATACTTAAGTTTAATATATTTTTCTTTTCACTTAGAGATTATAGAAATAATATTAAGTATATAATCAAGCATAAGCTTACCTTTCCGAATAATAATCAATGCCTTTCAAAATGATAAAAAAGTAATAAATAAATATTAGCAATAAATAATATTACAAAAAAATTTTTTTACAGCACTAAATAAATAATAAAAAAAATAAAAATTACGCATTTATGGGGTGCGTTTTTGATGAAAAAATGAAGTCCATGAAAACAATATGATGATTTCTCGTATTGTGTAATTGTTTAGAAAGAATTATGGAATTTTATAAAATGCATATTTTAACAATATAAGGCACAGTTTGATGTAGAAATATCGCAGTTTAAAAGAGAGTGTTCTATCTTAATATTGTACACATTTCTACAATTTTGCGAAATGCATTTAATATATAATTTCACGCAATTTGTATCATATTATTTATATTTCAATAATACTTTTTTAAATTAAAAATTACTTTATAGACGAGAAACACTTTTTTTAAGTTCTTACAATTTTAAAATTACTTTGGAGTACACGATGCAATGATCAGCAGAGAAGAATCACTGCAGTATAAGGAACTATTTTCACTCTCTCATAGTAATTCTACTCATTCATTTAATGATAAGAGTAATCGATATACAATCAGTCTAAGTTGTTTTCTCACTTACTGAATAAGTTGGTTGACAGCAAACCGAGTAGTATGTGATAGTTTTAATCAAACAAGGAATTAAAATTACACATGCTTACACTAAGTACATGTAGGTAAATTTAAAACCCGTAATATGATATATTTCAAATATAAATATTTGGTAACTAAAATTAATAATTCCGCATTTGTCATCCTTTAAATTAATGAGAATGATTTGTTATTTATTTGTTTGCTTTTAAGTAAGTGTAATTTCATAGAAAGCTTTGGATTTTCATATTCGTACACTTGGTAAATGTAATTAAATGAATTTATAATCTCTTGCTATGATATATCCGAAATATAGCCGCATGGTTACTAATATGTATAGTTTTCAATGTTTTTTTCTTATTTTTATTATTAATACTGTTTATGTTTTAAATTTATTGATAATTATATCATGAAAAAAAATTTTTGAATTTCATGAAGTCCCACTAACTATGCTAAGCTTTTATCTATTTTCACATAAATTATATATAATTTTATATATATTATATATAATTTAATATATGTATACACCGAAGATCCATTACATTATGACCACCCTCCATCTATAACAATGACCTTTCCAAGGTTTTCATGGTTTCTCGCTCAGGAACATTGTTTTAATGGATCACATTAGGACCCATAATCTTCATAGAACAATCCTTGACGTCTGTAAGCTACTTGAACATAGTTGCAGACCAGGTTCACCCATTCATGGTAACAGTTTTTCCTGCGGGGATGGTGTTTACCAACAGTATAATGCACCATGTTAGAAGGGTCGAATCGTCATGGATTGGCTCGAGGAACATTCCAGTGACTTTCAAGTCATGTCTTGGCCCCCAAATTTACCTGACTTTAATCCAATAGAGCATTTGTGGTCCTACTTGGAAAACCAATTTCGTGCTGCCACGCTACCCTCTCGCAATGTGAGGGAATTGCAGGACCAGTTGGTCAGCGCTTGGTACCAGATACCTCAGACTACCTATCAGCACCTTGTGGAATCAATGCCACGGAGGGTGCTAGTAGTTTTGAGGGCTAAAGTTGGTCCTGCATGTTATTAGCAGGGTGGTCATAATGTAATGGCTCTTCAGTGTATATTACATATATAAGGTCAACATTACCAAATAAATTATAAAATAATTGATAGTTCTGAAAATCATTTTTGTAATATAGCGGGATACTTTAGAGCATGGCATAAAAACCATTTATTTGATAAATTTACATTTGAAATTCTTATTTGTTACTATATGTATTGTAATAATTCAGATTTGCTACTAAGTGCATCGTAAAACGAACAATAATTTTGGAAAGCAGAGTTTCCAGTAAACAATAACAACAGCGAATGGTAAAATTACCTTATAAATAGTTAAAAAACTGTATATTTGTTTTCATATTTAGAATTTTGTTTTTTCCCAATAAAAATGCTTTCACCATACAAATATGGTGATTTTGCCAAAATTTTCTTCCCCTTGTGGAATAATCAAAATTTAAGCTTGACCCATAGGTAGATATTTATTTCTCTTTATTTAGACAGCTTTTTCCGGGCAGCCTATTGAACCTGTATGTTGCTCTTGAGTTTTGGGACAAAAGTAGAATCCATAGTAAACTAAAAAAAGAATTTTCATTGTATGGCTGTACAATTTACAAAGAATGCGGGCTGATATTTTTATAAATTTCAAAAACTTTTAATATCGCTAACACCTTGAACACGCTTACACCTTGTTGTTGAAAGCATGAAATTTCAACTGTATTTTAGTACAATTATTGTATTTCAAACTATGAATGATGTTTTTTTTTTAAAAAAAGGGATGTTTTTGATTTCTTATATAGTTCAAGAAAGAAATAATTTTCTTTTTTTTTTCCTTTTTTTCATAGTATGTGAATTCAGTTATTCCACATATTTCGTTTTATTAAAACAACGTCATCGGAATTTTTTTTTTCTAAATTTAATTACGTTTGGTGATTACACGTTGGCGACATTATCTTTTGCTTCCGCAAAATTAAAATGTTATATCTGTCTAAAGTAGTTACATCCTAAACTAAATAACGATTTTTGTTGGTGTTTTATGTGTGATAATTTTTAAGCCATGTGAAGGAAACAAACGCCCTGGCAAAGAAAATGTTGTTTATTTTTTAACATATAGACTATATGTAAGACTACAAATCTAAATATAAGCTTGTTTTTCGCTTTATAAACGTGAAAATACTAAAAAGAAATTACCTGAAATTTACAGAAAGGCATGCATTCTAATTTTAATTTACCAGACTTGATTTTGTGTGTTTTATTCGTCAAATTTTCTGGTCTTTGATATGGAAAGAAAAACAGTACTTAATTTAAACCATTGTAGCAGGAATTTTTTCACTTCCTTCGTTCTAGATAAAATTTTAATTTAAACTTTTCCTAAGGAAGGAAAAAAAAACATTTCAATCAAGATATTTAAATCTTAAAAATGCAAGAGAAATAAATTTCTTTAGTAGTTCTGGTGTCTCCAAGTTGGTGTTCAGAATTGCCACGTCATACGTTCAACCAACACATAGAAAGTCTATGACGAAAAATTGGTCATCTTATTTGTCCTATTTGATTTATAAGAGTGATATTTTTTTCCTATTGTTTTAATGTTTCATACATTTTTTTAATTACATTATAATTCAATCATTTTATTTTTGAAAGCCTTTTATTTATAATTATCACTTCACAAAAAATTGAAAAGTTTAAGAAATATCTAACATCATGAAATTTTTAGTTTGAAAAAGGTTTTTATAAAAGGTTTTAAGGAAAAAGGTTTTAAGGAAAAGGTTCGATAAGATTTAAATTTACTGTACAAAGTTTTATTCCTCTATTACACTTGTCTCTCACTTATTTTTAAAGTTTTGCAATTTTAAAATTTGATGTTTTCATTACATGGGATTTTAATCGTTTCTAATAACTTTTTTAATCTGTTCAATTTTAGTTTAAATAACGTCATTTTCCATTCAATTCATCCAAAATTCTTTGGGATCCCCACACGTTTGTTTATCTTGTTGATTTTGTATTTTGTTTCATTCATATGAATGCGGATTTACTACAAATGACAACTGTTCCTCCAAAACCCTACATTCAGCAATCAGTATGCCTACATATATACAGCCCTGTCTGCCCTGTTTCCTTATTATTTTCTTCCTCTTTTCCCAAATTTCAGTTGACAGCTTTGATGTTTCCGAATTCTTAACTGTTCTATTTTCATCATTCACGTGTTCAATTCATGTCTGAGCAATGTTCAAGCTTCTCACTTGTTTATTATCATCATCCATGTGCTCTAGTCATGTTCTTGGTGTGTCCATGTTTCTCACCTGTTCTGTTTTCATCAGTCATGTGTTCTAGTCATGCTCGATCTATGCTCTATGCCCATGTTAGTTTTTGAAACATGTCCATATTTTGTTTTAATTATAAAACAAATGATATTTTTTTCGATAACTAAATAATACTGATGAATGATATTATCATTTTTTTTAAATAATATCAATTGAATTAATCTTTTGCAAGATAAGGGACAATTTTATAATTTTACAAAATATTGTTTCAGCTTTTTTCCATTTAATCTATATTTTATTTTATCTTGATATATAGTTTATAGAAAACAAAGAGTAAAGAATAATAAAACTTACATTTTCATAGCTTAATTATAGTTCATAGCATATAGCTTATTAAATTTCATAGCATATAGCTTAATTAATAAAGCTTACATTTTCAACCTATGCAGTAAAATAGTTTTAATTTCATAAAATTCCAAGCTGTTTTACTTAGAGCAAATTGAAACCTCGGTGACCTTTGAGAAAGACCAAACACAGAAAAAAAGATGGTCATTAGAACGCTGAAACTAATTAGCTCCTTTTTCTTAAGCCTCTTTAAAAACTTTCATTAAAACTACATTAGTTTTTTAGATGAATCAGTTTCGACTAAAACTTGTTTTATTAATAAAAAAAGCGAATTAATTTAAACGTAAATATATTTCTTAACTTTTTGGTCTTTTTATACAAGAAAAATTGAATTAGCTTTGAAAATTTACATTTGTGTCATAAGTTTGAGTTTTTTCTTATAATTTTACGACATTTAGTACATGGTGCTCTATAATGACCAACATAAATATATGTTTCTATATTCCTGGTAAAATCTAAAAAAAGTTATTGGAAGTTAATTATATTTGGGTAAAATTTAAAAATTATTTAATCTCTGATTAATTACTAATGAGATCAATAAACACTAAAAAAATAAAATAATCATCTAATCTCAGTTTAGTTAAGTTAATAGATTTTAAAGAGGTAAGGTCTTCAATAACAAGGAAATAGCAAATAGTTTTATTTAAGGACGCAAAAAATCATATTACCAAGTTTAACTTATTTTCAAAGCATTTACCAAATCGTTGATGGCAATGTGGAAGTTGTTAGAAAATTTTATCTGCACATCCTCTGTTGAAAGGTTTGGATAGAGTGATTTGGAGAATCTCTAAACAATTCCTTGGAGCTCTGAAGAATCTCATAAACAATTTTTTGGTGAATACTACAAAATAAGTATAATTTTCTTACTTAAAAGTTGCATGGAAATCAGAAGTTTTATAGTAAATCCAGGAAGTATAATCCTGTGTAAGGAACCTCATATCCCCTTGAAACTAATTTATCTTTACTAAGACTTAGATGACCTGGGTGTTGTATGTTTGCATCCTTTTGATACCCTTTTGTTGAAGACTATTATCAGCCGTCTTGGCACTGTTTTATAAAGCAATGAAAAATTTCCTTAAATCTTTCTAAACCTTGATTACATTGTCTTGCTCTACAATCTCTTGCATAGTTAGTCTTTATCCAGCCTCATTATTTCTTCATCGAAAATATTGTAACAGCAATATGTTAAGACCTCAGATAATACAATTCTTAAAAGGGGTATTTCATTAGTTCTGATGTAAGGCAGGTATGCATGGAGAAGATGGCAATAAGAGTGACATTATTTGACAGTAGTGCTCCAACACCCGTAGTTTCGCAAGACATGAATTAAACATTGTTTATTTTAATATTTTCCTTACACTTATAGTTTTTTAATAAGTGTTTGTCTATGTTCACTCTGCCCAAAGTATTCTTGAGTTTAAGAAGAGTTACTTTTATGAATGGAAATGAGTTTGAAATTGAAGTCAAGGGGAATTCTTCTGCAAAAAAATTACAAGAAAAATATTGAGAAATAAGAAGTGTGTTGTAAGCGTTGCGTATTGCTTTGAGACAGAACATATAACTATAGATCTGATTTATTTCTGATAAACAATAAAAAATCGTATAAATGATTAAGAATTTGGTGAATAGTTTAAAATAGGTGGAGAAATATAGTTTAAGTTACAAAAAGGAAAAAAAAATCTTCATAATATTTCTTCTGAATCTCTTAACCTTTTACTTAGAATTCGTCACCCAATTAAAATTAAATATTCAAAACTTAGTTTAGTAAAGAAATAAGGTTACAGATCTGTCTTAAATATAGATTATATTGTGGTTTTTGTAGTTATATTACATCATATTGAGCTTTTTAAGCACTTTTCCTTGATACTAATTTATTTCTTAAGAACTTTTTATTTTTATTTTTTGTCAACAAGAAAGTGAAAATAACATTGCGTGAAAATAACAAATCTTGCGTGCTACTTTATTTAAGATTTTTTTAAAGTATGCTTTATTTCTATTTGTTTTACCTGAGTAATTCACTAAATAATCTTTAATGAGTATTTTTTTTGAAAAACAGTTACAAACGCTTTTAGAATCATCTGTAAAACCATACATAGTTCTTTTAATTTTCCTAAAAGCATTAAAGTAACGGGAAAGTACTTCTGTTTTCTCTTCAAAGATTCAGCTTTAAAATCAACACAGTTTTTACAGAATAATAAAGTTTCTGTAAACAGATTCTTTGAAAAAAAATTTCTTTCAAAATTTCTTTCAAGCTATTTTATTAAAAACGAACCTCAAAACGAAAGCGAAGCATTTTCAACACTTTTTGACGTTATTAAAAAGGAAATATTTTTTTCTTTAATATTGAGCCATCCAGAGCATTTTTAACTCGCTTTTGAAATTGTTGTATCTTTATAAAGTCTTTAAAATTATTGTTTTGATTAATTAAAATAACTGTTTTCGCTTATTAAAAATATAATAATAATATATAATAATAATATATAATAATATAATATAAATTAAAAGTTTAAAAAAAATAGCATAAATGTAACATTAAAGCAAAAAAGTGCATCGAAGCAAAATAACGATATCACCAAATAAAAAGAAATTAAATATAATCATATTAACAAAACTAAACTCAACTGATATTTTAGCCAAGTTGATTAATATAATTGATATTTTAGTTAATTAAATCCTAATAAACTTAGTATAAAAGAGCATTTCAATGTTCAATAAAATGACTCATCTGTTTGAAAAAAGTTAGAGTTCAAAAATTATTAACTGCATTAAGATTAACATTATCAACGAAAACTATTATAATTAAAAATTATGATAATTATTAGTCTAAACTTTAGTTTTACTTTAGCCATTAATTATTAATTGTAAGTTCTTAGGCTTTCTATTTTGTTAAGTGAACTTAAATGTTTCTTAAGCTATGCATAATTAAGTATTACATTGTAATAGTTATACATTCTGAAACACATATTTTAAAATTATTTTGCTGTATTTACTCAGTACAAAACATGTTTGTGAAGCTTTACGCATGGAAAAAAATTATTATTTTTTTGAAAAAAATTAAACCTTTCTTTCCCTATTTACAGCTTTTTGTTTATTATTTTATTAATTAGATATTTTAATGTAGCCTCAACGTCTTAACTTCTCAGTTAAATAAATTACTCAATAAAACATACCTTCAGCTGAACTTGAGTGAAACTACAGTACTTAATTTTAAGTTCTTAGGCTTTCTATTTTGTAAAGTTATCTTAAATGTTTCTTAAGCTATGTATAATTAAGTATTACATTGTAATAGTTATACATTCCAAAACACATCTTTTAAAATTATTTTGCTGCATTTACTCAGTACAGAACATGTTTTTGAAGCTTTACGCATTTCAAAAAACTATTATTTTTTGAAAAAAATTAAACCTCTTCTTCCCTATTTAGAGCTTTTGTTTATTATATTTATTAATTAGATATTTTAATTTGGCCTCAACGTCTTAACTTTTCAGTTAAATAAATTACTCAATAAAACATACCTTCAGCTGAACTTGAGTGAAACTACAGTACTTAATTTTAAGCTCTTAGTCTTTCTATTTTGTAAAGTTAACTTAAATGTTTCTTAAGCTATGTATAATTAAGTATTACAATGTAATAGTTATGCATTCTAAAACACATAATTTAAAATTATTCTGCTGTATTTACTCAGTACAAAACATTACATGTTTCTGAAGCTTTACGCATATAAGAAAAATTATTATTTTTTTGAAAAAATTAAACCTCTCTTTCCCTATTTACAGCTTTTTGTTTATTATATTCATTAATTAGATATTTTAATTTGGCCTCAACGTCTTAACTTTTCAGTTAAATAAATTACTCAATAAAACATACCTTCAGCTGAACTTGAGCGAAGCTACAGTACTTAAATATTCTTCTCTTATTCCCTTTGGAAATTAAGGCACACATTCTGAAAATGGGAAAAGTGTTTAAGCATGCATCTCCACCAAGTAGCTTTCAATTAGTGGTGGAATTTCCGAGGGAATATATTTCTCTGACATCTCTAGTATGTATTGCGTCAATTGAGTAAGCAATTATACCTGGATTCGAAACATTCTACTCAACTGAAGGAAATTCGTCTTATTTCTGTAATTAGAACAGTAATTTATAGTTATGTTACTTAACAGCTGATAAAAATAAAATAGCTTTGCTAACTATCCATTGAGAGGATTTGATTTTTTTTCTCGCAGTTGTATTTTAAACTAAACATTACCCATATTAGAACTCATATTACATGAGAAATGTTAGAAAATTAATTAATAAGTAAAACGATTTAAATAAATATTTATGCTCCGTTGCTTTGGTTAAAAATAAAAACAAATTTTATTTATAATTAAAATAAAAAATATTAATAAAACATATTTTTACCCAGCTGGAATCTCATAAATTTATTTACGCAAATCCGGTAAAAAGCACCATAGAATTTCAAGAGATTTAATTGGAATCTTTAACAAAAAAATATATTTATAAAGAAAAGATAATGAAATCTAATATAGGATAGTGAAAAAAATTAACATGAACTCAATATAATATCAATAATGTAGAAATCGATGTAATAATTTAAAATTTTATTTTCTTCGAAGGTATCTCTTTTCTTATTCACACTTATCTCAGCTTTGTAGTTTTTCGTTAAGTAAGACAAAAAATATAATTTGGGAATCAGATTAATTATATTTTCTTTTACCTAAATTAAGGTAAAAAGGAATTTGCTAAAAACGTAGTTGTTGTTTTATAGTGTTTTTTAGTTACATTTATGAATATTATAATAATTATAAAAAACGTAATTAATGAAAAAGAAATTATGAAACATATAACAAATAATAAATAGTTGTAAAAGTAATAATATTTATAAAATAGATTAAAATATGTACCAAAACTAATAATTTGTGACTTAATAAATTTTTCAACCACATCCCCAAAAATGCAAACCAATCCACAAAACATACCATTTATGTATCAGTTTTTAATTCCTGAAAAAAGTTAACAATATTTTCAAGTTACTTTCAACAAAAAAAAAATTCATTATATTAAGTAAATATTCCAGTTTAAATTGAGTTACCTACAATATTTACCCTCCCTAATTATTGCATTGTTTTACCGTTTTTTTTCTTCAAAATTATGAAAATAATAATTAATTAATAATGAAAAAATAAAACTGAAAGCATTTCAAGTTTTCTCAATGCAAACATTAATAATGAGTTCGGTTTACATTAATCTCCGTATCCATTTCGTTACTTTTAATTATGTGGATAATCAACAGTGCCAGATAAATCACGCAACCAGTCATTGTAGCAAGAAAAAGGACTTCTCTTCCTCTGAATATATCCAAGTATGATAAAACAGAAATTAAGTAGCTTTTTTGGCTGTTCTCCAACTCACGTGAGCAAAAAGTAGGAAGATTATTACTGCATGACTAGTCACTGCATATTCTGTCGTTTAGTATTTTTGGATTTCACATCTTTAAAAAGGGGAAGATAAAAATCTTATTTTGTTACAGCCAGTAAAAATAAAATTAACCCCATATTTTATCGAGTATCGATTAAACGGATTATCAGCCTAAGCGAATCTTTTATTGAATAATAAATGGCCAAAATGAGGGAGTTGTACTTTCACAACTTTTATATTAATTGTTTATAACTTAAGCTCTATTTAAGGAAGATTTTAGCTAAATTTGATACTTTAGTATTTCGTTTTCTAATAGATGATGCCAAAAATTCTAAAAGTTTAACTATAAAGTAAACATAGGTTAGCTCAGACTTAAGAGTTGGCATTTGAGTGAAATGGAATCGGAACTGGAAACAGAATGTGCTGTAAATGTAATGTTTGCAATATTTTAGAGACCATTGCATTTTTTATAGATGACATTTATAGTGGATATTTATTTCCACATTTTTACAACAAATATGCATGTTGATAAGATGTTTTGAATTAATTAATTGCATTTTAAAGGCTAAGTAAACGTTTAATGAATATTATTATTTTTCAAAATTATTTTTTGCGCTTCTGTTTAGCGTTTTTTGTTAAGCTGTAAATGAACTTTCCCATTTTTTAACAAATTAATTCCTGAATTTAAGTTCCAAAATTTTTAAAATATAAATAAAAAGTAGTACACATCTTTCAAATTTACGATTTTTTGGAAGTGTGAATGTATGAAAAAATTAATAAATCAATTAGTAAATCAATGATACAATCAAAAAGTAATTAACTAATTTTTTAGATGCATGTATAAAAGCATGGACAAACAATTGTGAAAATATGAGCACTGCATTCTAAAAAGAGATGTTTAAAACTTTTTTAAACTCGGGACCAAGACTTATTTTTAGAGTATAAATTTTTTAAGTCCATATTTGTTATTTATTTGGCACTGAATTTTATTTTACTAGATGATATTAAAATGACAAAAATAAATAAAATTTAGGATTAAAATAATTTCCAAAATCAATGATAAAATATTCCATAATGGTAAAAGTATTCGTTTCAAATTTTTTAATTATAAAATTTAATACTTAAAATTTCAATATGTTTTGAATTTCGAATAACTATTGCTAAACGCTTTCGTTCTGTTCAAATCTTAGTTTTTTTTCTTTCCTCAGTTTTATGATTATTCTTATTTTAAATTCCTTTGCTTAAGAGTAAAACAAAAAACAAAACGGTGATATTTAATCATTTCAGTCATTAGTCACAAAACTTAATTTAATTTCGGTTCTCGATTTTTTCTCCAATTCACTTATTTTGTTCTTAGAATTCGGAGATTTAATAAAGTTGAAGCTGAACATATTTATATAACTTTAAATAAATACAAAAAATAAAGAATTAAATGAGTTATTTCCAATTTGAAATGAGTTTTAATTATCTTTAAAAGGAATTCTAATTGCTTTTGGCATTTACATTAATCATAAAATCTCTCATTATTTTTAACTTTTGTTAGAGTTAAAAAAACTCAAAATATGAGAAACAAAATAATGTACTGGCGTTAAATCTTTTAAATGTCAGCAAGGGATTTTTAAAAGAATTTATTAAAAATATATTGTAAAAATTCAAAGTAATTAATTTAAGAAAGTAATTAATTTTGCAAAAAAATCGCAAAAACCTCTTCTGTTGAAATATATAGTATAAATTTACAGATTAATTTGAATTACTTAAATTTACTTAAAGAATTTAAAAGAAACATATTTTTTTAAATACCAGTGTTAGCATAAAAATTTCAAATGATTTAAAATTTAAAAACTTAAATCTATCATTGCGAAGTTTAATAGTACTGAATGTGAAAAAGAAATTAAAGAAAAACAGATGGAGGAATTAATTAAATAAATAGTGCAACAAATACATCTTCATTAAACACTTTATTTTATATCGCTCATGCACTGAAAAAACAGTTTTTCATCTTGAAAAATGCCAGTTTTGCATTTTCTTTTATTATTTTAATTTATAATTATGAACTATATGTTTTAATAAGAATTAATTTAGAATGTAAAAATACAATTATTATATTTGCTAGTCTTATTATTATAGTTTGCTTTAAATGCTTTGCTTCACAAAAGTATTTACAGGAGTAATATCAATTTATTTTAAAACTATTATATTTTAAATTTTTGCTTTGGTTTATTTTTTTGCAAAAATAATCTTTAAAATTTTTTGAAAATTACGGGGAATGTTTTGTTAAATTATTTTAATACAAACTCATTTATGACTGTTTATGTAAAAATAAATTAAATTGGATTTATGTTACATAATCTATGTTACATCTATGTAGTATAATGCAATTCAGGAGATGTTTTGAAAATTCATATATATAAAATGGTGTTCTATTGTGCAGGTTATCCATGCAAATTCTAAAAAAATTAAAATAAAAATAAAATTAGAAATTAAGAAAATTTATTTTTAAATGTTGGCTCAATGCGAAGGTTTCTAAGAGGTGAATGTAAATTTTATTAGCAAAAGAGCTATTAGCTCTCAAAGAAATCAAGTTTCAAATAACCATGGAAAATGAAGATAATTAAATTGACGGGTTATAAATTAAGTCTAGTAAGCAATAAAAGAGTTTGCGAACAAAAATTAAAGAAGTTGCCATGGTGTAATATTAAGATCGTGAAATCTGTATAACTTACAGGCAAACCCCTTTACGAAGAATGAACTTAAAGAAATAATAAGATGACCGTAATTTAATTTCTTTCAAAAACAGACGCTGGGGAATGATGAATTTGAAATTTTTTTTTAAACTTAATCTGAAGAAATCAACTGTATTCCACAAAAATGTTTCATTTAGTTAAAAATTAACTCCCGTAGGGTAAACTAACCAGTGAAGGAACACTTAAGCTTCTCTTGCCTTTTAAAAAATCATATTAATTTCGAAATTCGTAATTTTAGTTAAATGACAGTGTCAACATATTTGTTACTAATTGAAAATTATGTAAAAAAATTGTAGAGATCTTACATAACATTGTTTAAAAGTTTTGGATGTTCAAATAACAAATAGTAAGAAGACCAAGTGAAGGAACAGCTCTTACCAGTGAATGAACACCCAGTAAAGGAACACTTAATTTTGGTAATTTTTTAATGCTCTTTATGAATTTTTAAGCCATATAAATATTTAAAAACAAGCCTATTCTTGAAATTATAACATATAAATACTTGGAAAATGCCAACTTTTTTTTTGTAATCATGAATTGAAAATTAAAGTGTCAACATATTAACACATACTGTTCATTCACTGGGAAAACTGTGTCCAGTAAAGGAACATGTCTGTTCCCTCACTGGTTAGAAGTTGTTTTTCGTATTTTTAACATACTTTTGATGCGGAACATCACTAAAGGTACAAGAAAATTAAAGTTAATCTCTTATTTTCATTAACTTAGAAAAAAAAACACAGTAAAGGAACACTTGTTCCTTTACTGGTTATTCATCGTTTGTTGATTCAGTGAATAAACACTCCCTTATCTCAGTACTTTATTATGCTATGATGCTTAAAAAAATAAAACGTAACTTCAATAACAATATTTTGAATTCTATTTTTCACAGTGAGAAAAGTAAAACTATTACATGAAATTAATTTCACTTCAAACATATAAATACAAACACTCACCTTATAACTTTTTCAAAGAAACAAGGTGTTGCAGAGATAATAACAAATTCAAAATTTTTTCGGGAGCAGTCTATTTGACCAGGTAATCCAAAACATTGCTAGATGACTTTTGTTTGGCAGTAAGCTATTGTTACCAATCAATCTGAGGAAAAACTTTCAAATTCTTATTTTTAATTAATATATATGAAATGTTCCTTCACTGGGTTGTGTTCCTTCACTGGTTGGTTTACCTCACTATGTTGATTTACATTGCTTGTGGTAAGGCATTAATGCTTTTATTAAGTTTTTTCTTCTGTTAGGATTTGCTGCAACACTGGTAATGTCTGTAACAGTGGTAAAGAAATGGGCAAAACTACCGGAATATGGTAAAATTTATCGTGCTTCAGGCTTTATGTCAGAATATATTTCACTGTTGTAGCTTTCTAACGTAACACATTAAGTAAGTATATTCTGTTTATATATTTTAAATACACATTTTGAATATATATATATATATATATATATATATATATATATATATATATATATATATATATATATATATATATATATATATATATATATATATATATATATATATATATTTATGTATATATGTATATATACAGTGGTGGCCAAAAGTGTGGACACTTTTTGAAAGTTTCATGTTTTTCAACTTTGTGTGCTTGTAGAATATATTAATTTTCACTTAAATACAAACGTTTATATATCAAATTGAAGGTAATTTAATGTAGAATTAACTAATAAATACAGTATTACAATATCTGTATTACAAAAAAAGTTATGCAATTAATAGTAAGATCTATCTTAGATTTGCATTTTTTTAAAGTGATACTTACACAATCAATACTTAGTAGGATAACCCTTAATTTTTAAGACAGCTTCACAGCGTCTCTTCATCGAGTGAACGAGTGCTTGGGGTTCATCTTTCGTAATCACATGGTGCCAAGAATCAATTATAGCTTCACTTAGTTGTCTTTTATTGGAGGGACGTTTTTTTCGTACAAGAATTTTCAAACGTCGCCACAAATTTTCAATTGGATTGAGATCAGGGCTGTTTCCTGACCATGGTAATATATCTATTTCTTTATTTTGAAAGCATGCTTTGCATACTTTTGCTGTGTGGCATGGAGCTGAATCCTGCTGAAAAATAAATGGTTCGTTGTTGGGGAAGAGATCCCTGATGGAAGCTATCAATTTTGATTTCAGGACAGTTTCGATGTATTTTTTGGCATTCAGGATGCCAAATCTGGCCGGAAAAAAAGCACAAGTGCAACTACCGATAGAAAAATTAAATGGCTATGCCTTCAAGATAGAAAAATGTCATCAGATGCCATTAGATGTGAAATGAATGCAGCTGGTATTGCAGTAAGTTCAAGAACAAGAAGAAGAATCTTATCAGGATTTGGACTACAAGCTAGAATTTCAAGGAAAAAACCATATTTAAATCAAAAGCAACGCAAAAAACGAGTTAAGCCGACAAAAGAACACATTAAATGGTCAGAAAATCAATGGAAGCAAGTAATCTGTAGTGATGAGAGTAAAATATCGTTCTTTGGAAGTGATGGTAGAAAATACGTGAGACGTAGAGTAGGTGAGGCGCTTCATCCTGATTGCGTTGAAGCAACTACTAAAAATCCAACAAATGTCATGATTTGGGCATGTATATCTGCAGATGGTGTGGGCCGAATTCAAGTGAATGATGGCATCCTGAATGCCAAAAAATACATCGAAACTGCCCTGAAACCAAAATTGATACCTTCCATCAGGGATCTCTTCTCCAACAACGCACCATTTATTTTTCAGCAGGATTCAGCTCCATGCCACACAGCGAAAGTATGCAAAGCATGGTTTCAAAATAAAGGCATAGATATATTACCATGGCCAGGAAACAGCCCTGATCTCAATCCAGTTGAAAATTTGTGGCGACGTTTGAAAATTCTTGTACGAAAAAAACGTCCCTCCAATAAAAGACAACTAAGTGAAGCTATAAATGATTCTTGGCACCATGTGATTACGAAAGATGAACTCGAAACACTCGTTCACTCGATGAAAAGACGCCGTGAAGCTGTCTTAAAAAATAAGGATTATCCTACTAAATATTGATTGTGTAAGTATCACTTTAAAAAAATGCAAATCTAAGATAGATCTTACTATTAGTTGCATAACTTTTTTTGTAATTCAAATATTGTAATACTGTATTTATTATTAAATTTTACATTAAATTACCTTCAATTTGATATATAAACGTTTGTATTTAAGAGAAAATTAATATATTCTACAAGCACACAAAGTTGAAAAACATGAAACTTTCAAAAAGTGTCCGCACTTTTGGCCACCACTATATATATATATATATATATATATATATATTTCTATAATCACTTAGTTAAATGAAAGTAAGTAATACTTGTGTTAAAGATACAGTATAACCTACATGATATCAAGTCTCTTGACACTTTATATTTCTTATAAATATCGACTTTTTATATTTGAGCAAAGCAAGCAAAAATCTATTTCATATAAAATAAGTATCTTTCTTTCCATTTTCTTTGTTAGTTTCATCAGGGATGAAGTATATCAGCTTTTAGAAAATATCAAGAAGATAGCACCGAGAGATAGTTCCAGTTTTCAGAAAAAATAATTATACTCTAGATTTGGATCGGTTTTTAAGAGATTGTTCGTTGACTTTACTTCATAGACTTTTCAAATAAATTGGGGAAGAGCGACAATGTGAATTCGTCGATCCGTAAAGAAATAAGTACCTCTTCGGCTCAATCAAAGATGAAGCGTACAGCTTGTTCAAAAACTTCTTTCATACATTTTTTGTTTACTTTCTTTACTAGCTTTCGATAGTAAAAAAATGAAGTGACTTTTAAAGATCTAGCATTTTTTTTTCATTCTATGACACTAAAAATATGAGTGAAAATCAAAATTAAATCACTTAGAGAAGTTTCACTAGCTAAGCATATTATTATGAATTGGTTCACTTAGATACACGTTTTTATATTTATCTAGTGCATTATCATAATATATTTGCAATCATAAACTCAATTATTTTAACTACATTTTGCCTGATTAACTTCTTAATAAATAATTTTTTCTATTGTTAGAAATTAAAAATATTATCACCTGCTCTCACAGATTTACCACATAGCTTTTGTAAATTACTTATGACTAATCTTATAATTAATTATTTTCACTCTAAGCAATGAAATAATATCACTATTAATCGTAAATTTACTACAGAGCTTTATCAGCACGGCAAATTTTTGTGGCCATATAATTAAGACACTTTTGAAATTTTTTCAGGGTATTTACATTTTAATAACGAATTGCAATAAACACACAGATTGCAACATTTAAAATAATATTTATATTATGGTGCAAATTAAAGCAAATTTATTTTATATTGAGATAGATGGTTTGAAATTATGTATATGTATTTGGATATAGTCATTGAGTGAAAAAATACACAATTATTGAATTTCACAAGTGAACAAATTAAGGCCAAAAATAGTATAAAAAGTAACTAAATTAAGGGGAATGTGATCATTAATTAAAGTGGTAGTACAAAACTATCGTGGGATAACAATAACCCAATTGGATCAAAAGGTCACAAAGTGTGAAGTTTGAACAATTCGGTATATCACCAAATTTGGAATAAGGATGAAACTAAAAAAACAAAGATAAAAGATAAATAAAACAATGAGATGCTATATCCAGATGCAAGCTAAACATTTGATTTGGTTGATATGATGTTTCCAACTAACAAACGAACATATGCCCGAAACAGAAAATGGCAAAATGTATTCACCACATATAAGAAAATTGAATAAAAATAACACTAAATAAGGAGTCATAGAAGAACATCAGAATCATTTATTATTTTTCTAACTCACACACCCACACACAAAAACATATAATTGAATAAGAAGTTAGGGAAATTATTCTTAACAAATGCTAAGGTTTTTGCAGAGAAATTGGTGATAAAAGAGTAATTTAGAATTCTTATAAAAATTACGCATTCACAGGTATTACATTATATTGATACAAAAGAAAGAAATTTAAAGGGTGATGAAAAGATAAATACAAGAGAATCATTTAAATTTAAAAAAAAATATAATTTTCGAAGAAATTCTAAGGTATAAAAGGGTAGATAAAAAAAACATTAATTTACTGAAATTTATACAGATTTGAAGATTTTATATTATTTGTAAGTCAAAACGTGGGATTAGGGGAAAGGAATTAATTCCCTCAATACGGACCAAAGTCCATATCTCAAAAAAAAAAAAAAAAAAAAAGCAGAGGTGTCACCAAGCAAGCATGCACGAGAAAGAGAATGTTTTAAAGTACATTAGGAAAAATTCGTTAACTGGTGTAAAACCAGAAAAGTGATAGCCAATTAAATTTAAGGACGAGAGTTTAAAAGTCAGAAGAAAGGGATTGGTTTAGTTAGCCCTTTCTAAAATAATAAATGAAGAAAAAGGAAAGGCGGGATTGAGGGGTAACTCTCCCCACACAAAGTGCAACGACAGCGTTGACCATCGAGAAATGTTAGTTAAAAGTTAGACTAGAATTAAAATGCTATACAAAAAAAGGAAATAAAGGTTTAAGAAAATTAAAAGATTAGATTCAAATAAATGAGTAAATTGTCACATTACGCGAAGCGTAAATGTTACACAGATATCAACCATTTTATATTTTGTTTCCTTACATAATGTTTTTACTGCGTACAAAATATTTTTTCAAGCAATAAATATTGTGTCGTTAAAAGTCTCTCATTTTTTTTAAAAAAAAAAACTTTCCGAGAAAATTTCTTTTTCCTATTTTGAGTAATTTATGAAGCTTACAATTGGTAATAAAATAATTTTTTCGTTAATTGAAAGTTTTCTTTTTGAAGAAATAACATTGTAAGACTGTTATTAACTTAGCACTTGCATAATTATAGTATTATGAACCTTATATACTTACATAGATTAAATTTCCCTCAAACAATCTGCATTTTATCTTAATCCAGCGTTAGATGTATAATTTTCTTTTATTGCAGAAATTAAGTGAGAAATCAAAAATAATTTTAAATACGAGAGTTTAGCTTTTTAATTAAGAACTCAAAATAATGGTGTAAAAAAATTGAAAAAAAAGTAGAATTTACTCTTGTATGTGTTTTAATATTTATTGACTTATAAAAGATTTCAGTTCTTTTCACTGATGAAATAAAAATTCAAATAAAATCAAATCCAATGAAATCTTTTTCAAATAAAAAAAGCAATGAGAGCTAAATATATTTCCAATTATGAAATTACATATTGCCAGTTGCATATTGAAAGCAACCATTAAATGTATCAACATTTGTTTTTGCTTTTTTCCATAATTCTTGCAGTGGTTTTGCTTAAATTTAAATGTTTTTAAAATCTAAACAATATATTTAAGTTCTTCAGAAAAGACAAAATGCGACAAAACTAAAATAAGTCTCATCACGCAGATTACTCCTTCTACCCATATTGCTGAAAAATATATTAGTTTAAAAGTATTAAAATTACATACAAACATTAAACTTAATTACAGCAATAAGTTTGCAAATTTATTTAATTTTAATATTTTTTTTTAGTCCAGCAAGAGAATTAAAAAAAAAGAAAAATAAACCTGAACATTTGGTTTTATGAATAATAAAAAATTTGAAACTTTTAAACATTATCTATTTTTAAATAAATATAAATGATCCTAAATTAATTTATAAAGTTTCAGTTTAATTGAGATAGTTATTTAAGATAAAATATTCTTTTCGTTTAGAAAGTTACAGCTTTAAATAAAATGCCACTTTATGTAACCGGAAGTGATGTTGAAAAACGCCATAAAGTGGTTTTGGAAAATTAGGAAACTAAACTACTTCTAAAACAGCTGGATCAAAACTCAAACTTGTTTAAAATGGTTATTGGGATTTTCTTAATAAACAGAAATTAAAGTATGTTGTTTATGGTAAAAAATATTAAATGACCCTTAATTAAATTAAAATTTCAGTATATTCACAATTATTTTGGTAGTTACATAAGTAGCTTGATAAGTGTACACATTTCAAAACGCGACTAATTATGGAAACATCTTGACAAGAGAGATTCAGGATATGCATTATCTTTCTTTCATGTAACATTTTAACAGATCTTCAATTAGAAAAGCTATTAAAAATATTTTCATCAAACTACTCCCAATTAAACTCATTTTTTTGCTGGAAAATATTTTTAAGTTGACTGGAAATATATGCTGGATCGTACTTTTCGAATTCCAATTTACAAAAAAAAGATTGAGCTCTTCTTCAGTGTAGAAAACTTTTCGATAAAACGAGTAAGCCTTCCCAATTACTGGCTGAAAAGATTATAGAAGTGATAAGTTTCTTCCTTTTAACAAGTAAAACTTTTTTGATGAAACGATGTTCAATCATTTTAGTGAAGATGAATGGAAAGAATAATTTTAGGAAATGCATTAGTGAAGTAATGGATTTGTACTCGAATGAATTGCTTTTTTAATCCTTCTTGGTGAGGAGCAATTTTCGTTTTAGCGTATCAAGAAAATGGGACTTTTTATTGATCCACTTTTGTTTAAGTAGAGAATAGAGATAAGGATTTATTCGTTGGTTGTGCGCAGCCTGTAGAAACTATCTAGTCAGTACTTTATGAAATCGGCCTATAAATGATTACTTATTTTTCTTAGATTTTTATTAATCCATAGATTTTTATTAATTATTTTGGATTATTTATAATATTTTAGATTTTTATTAATTCATGGATTCAAAAACTCAAATATAAAATTTAAGGAATACTGATAATAATGCTGAAATATGCATAACACATTTCCTAAAATAGATTATTATCCTTTTAAATCTTTTTCTCAGTAGATAAAAATCTTTAATATTGAATTGCTTTTTTAATCCTTCTTGGTGAGGAGCAATTTTCGTTTTAGCGTATCAGGAAAATGGGACTTTTTATTGATCCACTTTTGTTTAAGTAGAGAATAGAGATAAGGATTTATTCGTTGGTTGTGTGCAGCCTGTAGAAACTATCTAGTCAGTACTTTATGAAATCGGCCTATAAATGATTACTTATTTTTCTTAGATTTTTATTAATCCATAGATTTTTATTAATTATTTTGGATTATTTATAATATTTTAGATTTTTATTAATTCATGGATTCAAGAACTCAAATATAAAATTTAAGGAATACTGATAATAATGCTGAAATATGTATAACACATTTCCTAAAATAGATTATTATCCTTTTAAATCTTTTTCTCAGTAGATAAAAATCTTTAATATTGAATTGCTTTTTTAATCCTTCTTGGTGAGGAGCAATTTTCGTTTTAGCGTATCAGGAAAATGGGACTTTTTATTGATCCACTTTTGTTTAAGTAGAGAATAGAGATAAGGATTTATTCGTTGGTTGTGTGCAGCCTGTAGGAACTATCTAGTCAGTACTTTATGAAATCGACCAATAAATGATTACTTATTTTTCTTAGATTTTTATTAATCCATAGATTTTTATTAATTATTTTGGATTATTTACATTATTTTAGATTTTTATTAAATAATGTATTCAAAAAACGCAAATATAAAATTTAAAGAATGCTAATAATAATGCTGAAATATGCATAACACATTTCCTAAAATAGATTATTATCTTATTTAATCCTTTTCTCAGTAGATAAAAATCATTAATATAATCAGCTGTCTTTTAATACCACAACCTTGAGTTAAGTGTAGAATAAAATCTATTTTTGGAAATTCTCTCGACATCTACTTAAAACATTAGCATGGAATATATAAGCGGTTATATGGTTGCTATTGTTTTGAATTCATAAAAACTCGTTATTAATTCTCATATTTCGCCGACACATCTGAATGCGTAAGGCTAAGAAAAAGAGCCTAGGAAATAAATAAAATCGTTTTTGTGAATAGCTAATATATGGATTCCTTAATTTCTCTTGACGAAAACTACTCTAAACTATTCTTAGTACTACAACCACACCCTCAGGGCCATTTTTAAAATTTATCAATTTATATGTCCATCAACATAAAGATAAGTTTTTACTTTGGAGTTCCATATAATTTATTAAAATAAAAGGAATAAATTAGATCATAATCTAGTTCTTAAGTGTTATGCATAGATCATCATGGCACTGACATATTTTTTATAATATTTATTCTTCCTGCAACTGCATTAAGACTTTTGAATGTTAAAATAAATTGACGTATGTAATAAAATTTATTGTACATCCAGTGGCTTGTGAAAAACTGAGGTCCATGAGCTCGTTTCTGGCAGCCGACTAAACAACCGCTGCATGTACTTAGAAAGCACACGTTAAACCTTTAATGTATAAGTCTTCTTGTTGGTTGTTTTAAGAAAGTTTGTAGAGAGGGAAGTCATACGTGACCTTGTCCACGTCATCTGATTGGGGATCAAATTCCGTGGTATTCTTACCTCTATATAGTATTTCTTGGCTGTAACAGATAGAGCCCCGAGAAAAATTATTAGGTATTCCCCCAATCGATCCCTCGTTAGATCATGTCGGCCCACATGACAGTTATGATGCCTGTTTTCGATTAGGAAAATTAAAATTTCTAAATATATGACTTCATAGAAAACCTCACTTTCTCATCTACAGTAGTTCCTAGTCCGTAAGTCTTCTGGCAAGGGGATGATCAGTCGAAATTACTCAGACAAGAACATCCCAGAATAGTTCCGTGGAATTCAAAACACGAGATCCAGCTGATCATTTGACCTACTGAGCATATTCGTTCTGGAAGCATTCCTCGTTACTCCAAGCTAATCGAGGCACATGTTCTCCTTCAGAATACTAAGCTTTTTTTGTATGAAAGAGAATTGTCATGTTGAAATATGTATAGCATATTTCGTATTATTTAAAAGATAAATTTTTGTCTTCTTTAATCATTTTTCTCAATAAATAAAAATCATTATAATCGGTAATCTTAATTATGCAACAATCTTGAATTGAGTTGAGTGTAGAATAAATTCTATTTTTAAAGATTTCTTCGAAATCTGCATGGACAAATTTTTTAATCACTGACGTTAAGCAGCCAACCTATTTTTGAGTTAACGTTTACTATTTCTCATCTCCGTAGCCTTGTAATTTTGCATCCTACTCAGAACACAAGGAACTCCTGGATCAAGCATTGGACAAACTAGTCTTCGAGGAGGATTTTCTGATTGAACTTATCCACATTTGCATTACAGGGAGAGGAAAACTACAAAAACATCCCGCGTTTAGCTCGATGGGAGAAGTATTGGGAGAAATTTCCCCCCGTGGAGGACTTTTTGATAGAACTAACCCGCGTTTTATGTTACATGGAGAGGAAAACCACGAAATTCTCCCACAATCAGATGACTCTAACCGTGATCCATCTACCACTGAGGATATTTTGCGTCAGCACTGGGGTCAGTGCAAGCCGGATGCGGAATTCGTATCGGAAAGTCATCGCTGGGATTCTAACTCGGTTCACCTCATTGGAAGGCGAACTCTCTAACCCCAGAGCCGTATAGAATTCGACAACCATCACATATTTGTTAAATGTTTCAATTTTTTTAAATTTTTATTATAATTTCTCACACTGCGCTTTTCTGCCCACAAATTTGAATGCGAGAGATTTGAAGACACATTTGAAGAAGAGTTTTGACAATAATTTAAATCAATTAATAGCCAATATAATGATAGCAAATAATATCAACCACTCTATCGCAAAAATTCTCTCGACATCTTTCTAGTATAGTAGAGCTTCCTTTGTTCTCTAATCATGTTTAACAATAAATTTTCTAATTCTAAATTAATAATAGGAAATATATTTTAGAAAATTTAATATCTTTTATCTCTAAACTATAACTATCGGAATACTCAACTATCGAAAACTACTACAATCGGAATACCAATAAACAGCTATTTTACTTCCCCTGCAAGACTTTGAGTATTATTAATTCTGAGTATTTGTAACACTATGAAGATTTTTCGAGTACAATAAAAAATATTTTAAGGGCAATAATATCAGTACAACCAATTTATTCAAATTTTTCTCTTTTCCCATTTTTCTCAAATCATGTTTAACAATGCGTTTTCACACATCTTTTATATATTTTAGAAAATTTAATATTTTATATTTTATATATCTCTAAACTACAAAAATGTAGGTTATCAGATTTTCCTTAAAGTTTCTTTTAACTATAACTATCAAATTAATGTAACTATAAATATCTTAAGGCGTCGAAAATTAGCAGTCTCGGTAATTGTAAACTTAAACTTAATCATTCCGAGTCCCATTCCATTATTCATTTTTATGAAATATGTGAAATATGAATATTTTATCTCAAATCTCAAAGAGCCCCCTCAGGATACATCAGATTCGTAACTTAGGCTAAGGCAAATAGAATATTCATTAATGACCCTTCGCTGAGCATAAACCTGAAACTCGATAAAATGCATCTGGCGGTCATTTAATGAGATCCGCAGACCTATTTATTTAAGCTTATTGATTTACTGTCGGGATATTGATAAATAACTATTTGACTGCATACGTAAGGCTCTCAGCATTATTAATTCCGATACTATCAAGACTTCTCGGGTACCATGGAAATTATTGCATGCAAGAAATAACTATGTAACTTCTTTATCTATTTGACATGAATGCAAAAAGAATAATGTGTGCTCGTGTTAGAATGGAATATTTAAGAAGAAAGACAAAGAGGAAAAGAAAATTTTCCCTCGAATTAATATTTTATATTGTTAAAAAAATGCTACAATTTTTAAAAAATAATCGAATTTGAAGTAGATTTGATCAAAAATATTAAAAAACTATGCATCATGTTGATTGATTTAATGTTTAATTTAAAAATTTGCATTATTTAAAAGACTTTGCATCCAAGCTTATTGATTTAATGTCGGTATATTTTTAAATAACTATTTGACTGCATGCATAAGGCTCTCAGCATTATTAATTCCGACAATATCAAGATATCTCGAGTACCATGTAAATTATTTTATGCGAGAAATAACTATGTAACTTTTTTATCTAGTAACTTCTTTATACATGTGACATGAATGCAAAACTGTTAATGCTAGTGTTAGAGAATATATTATATAAGAAGGGAGGCTTAGAGAAAAAGAAAAGAATTCATTAGGATAATATTTTACATCATTAAAATTGATGAATTTTTTTTAAAAAAAATAACTTTATTTGACGAAAAATTTCGAAAAAATAATACATTTAAAAAAATATCAAAATTTATAAATCATGTTTACCAATAAAAATTGAATTTAAAAATTTGGATTGTTTAAAATACTTTACATAAATTCTGTGTTGATTATTTTTTTAAATTTTGAATCTAAATTTCTCAATGCAAGAAAAAACTCGCTAAATACATTATCTAAGAGATATAGAAATAGAAAAAAAGAGTGATAACTAACCGTTATAAAGCAGAATATTTGAGAAGGGAGTAGTAGAATAAAATTTAGAAGTTGAACCATGTTATTATGCCATGTAAAATGCGGAAGTTGAATCTGATTTGAGCCATGTTATCCCATTTTATTCTAAAACATGATTAAACGTTATAATGGATCAACTTGAACGGAAACATGGTTCAATTTAGTATCTTATAGATGTTGCATAAACTAGTTCATTGTGATGTTGAGCCATGTAGACTCCAGTGACAAGGTGAGCTGCGCTAGATTGCGTGGTTGAGGATCAATATGGGGCAAAATACTTGATCGAGATAGTTTCACAGATTCTTGATTTTGTTTAAATCTGGAGAGTTTGGTATCCAGGGTAGTGCATTAAATTTATTATACTGCTATTCAAACCATTCACGTACGCTACAAGATGCATGCATTGTCCTGTTGATAGATGCTATCATCCCGTTGAAAAGCAATTCGCATGTAAGGGTGGGCCTAATTCGCGAGGACGATGCATACTTGTGCTGATTAATCGTGCTTTCCACAATAAAGAATGCACCCAGAGAATATCAAGAAAACGTTCCCTAGACCTTAATGCTCTCACGTCTATCTTATATCCTTGCTTTTGTTGCAAGGTGTTTAATTTCATACATTTCCTTTCGAATTCGACAGCGTCAATTTGTTCGAGCATGAAACATGATTAATCGAAAAATGCCACCTGCAACCACTGTATGGATGTCCAGTTGCAGTACTAACGAGCAAATTCCAGCCTTCTTTAAAAATGGACATAAGTCAGCATAGGTGCGTCCATTGCGAAGGTCTCTGTCATCTATAGTCCGTGGTGCTTCACATTGACCATGTAACTGATTTTAGAAAGAGCAATTTTGTTATGCATAGCATGTATTTACCACGGTGACATACGAACAGTTTTCGAAATTAGTAGTTTCGGATATGCCTAGACCCGTAGCTAGAAAGCCAACTTCCATGCACATTTGAACATCGAATAAATAGCACAGTTTCTGCATTTCGCCAAAAATTTAAGTGTTTACCGATTCTTTCGAACGCATTTTCTGTACACTCTACTGCAAAGCATTTCCACATGCTTTTTGTGACTGGTTATTTTACACTGATGTCGAAAACGTAGAAAGTTTGGGAAATTACAATGATCTTCAGATAAACATTGAATGTTTTATTATTCAATTTCATGTGCACTTATTTATTTATTTTTATTCATTTATTTTATTTATTAATATTTACTTAATAATGTATTTTTATTTATTTATTTTGAAGTTTTAATAAATTCAGCAGTTTGAAATGCGTGTATTAAATCTCTATTTATTTTTCTGCATTAAAAAATCAAAAGTTTTTAATTTCAGTTTAATTTAATTTTATTTTTATTTTAAGCTTTCCTATTTTTCGATTTAGCCCCCCAAAAAAGTCATTCATTTTTATTTTTTCTGTGCGACATTTATGTAACCAAATTAGCAATAAAATATATCAATATTACTAATTCCTGAACTTAAGAATTAAATGCATTTATTTTTGTTAGAGTAGAAATATCCTTTATATTTATTGTCACTAATGAGTTTTATTTCAATAATAATAACAACTGTGTCATACGTTATCCCCAATATGATACTTGTGCAATAAAGATAACTAGACAGTCCGAATAAAAACATTTCAAGTGTGACCAGACATATCAGTATTTTTTCGCGCGAAATCCAATATCCTGGAGCAAAGAAGAAATATTACACCAACTCTCTTAAGTTATTTCTGAGAACTGATCGAAACAGGAAAATCTTATTGTATGACTCTTCGTAAAGCAGTAGAATTTATCAAGGCTGACACTTTTATGAGTTTTCCTTTATATTTGCCCGGCAACCGGAAACTGAAGATTAAACTGATGTTCAATAACATCAAAAGGCATTCAGTTTCATTCGAATGCGGAAAAGGAATTTATACTTTTGCCCGACAGTAAGCGAGCATGAAAACGTGAAAAAAATTATTCTGAAATAAAACATGTTAGATTCGACACCATGAGTATCCATTCCGAAAAAAAAAATCGTTGAAAGATTAGCATGTGTGTCTGCATGCCGTGTGACGTACAAGTGACGTATACATGAAAAAATAAAAATAACTGATTTCTACACTGACAAAAAGTAAGGTAAAAAAATTCAGAATATAGTCGATTTTAAAGTGTTTACGCCTTTATGAGAATACCAAGAAGCTCGTTTATTTCCCCCAAAGCGCTATGGTAATCAATAAAATATGGTTTTATAGTGGGTGATAAAATTTTCTATATGTTGTAAAATTTTGTAATTTCATCATGATACCCTACAGCATGGTACTAAAACCATTTATTTGATAAAACTTGCTTTTCAGTTTTATATTTTTTACTAAATGTGTAGTTAAGAAAGCTATAATTTTGAAAACCAGATTTTCTGGTAAATCGTTACATATGAATTTAACAATTATCAAATTAATGGTTTAAATAACGTATGTGTTGGTTTAACCAGAAATTTTTGTACTAGAAATCTCATTACCGTACGGTACAGTATTTTTACTAGATACTTTTCCCTGTGTTGCACTAAAACTAGCTGTTATTTTTTATGCAACTAATTGCATCATTAACGTAAAGGAGATAATTTTTTAATTAACAGGGTTAATAGTAAGCATGACCAATTTTTATTAACAAGAATAGTAAACACAAAAATTGCTTTTTAAAAATAGAGAAAATATATTACTTCATAATAAGAGATTTTTTTTAATGATTTACAGCTTAAGATATTATCAGTCAACCTATCTAATTATCAGCTTTTCTAATATACAGATTTAAATTTATTTTTTAAGTAACGGTCAAACAATTTAATGTTGCCCACACTGTTTTCCACATGTGTCCCTCCAAATTTTGTCCAAACTGTTATTTAATGTTGCCATACTGTTTTCCGCATGTGTCCCTCCAAATGTTGTCCAAACTGTTATTTAATGTTTCCACGTTTCCACACTGTTATCATACTTATTATATTGAAATATTTCTGCGGAGTTAGCAAAAATGGGTGCTATGCCTATCTGAATGCATGTATCTTAGATAAGGTAACCATTTAAAAAATTTTCATTATATTAGTTGCATTCTAGGAAAATAAAGCTCTAACCAGGTTAGTATGTTTTATTAACTCATTCCTCCGTTGTTAACATGATTATTTAAATTTTTTGTTGAAACGTTCATTTCAGTTTTGTTACAGTTAAAATTACATCATACTTTTCAGTTTTGTATAAAAGTTTCGATTTTTTCAACGAACCAGCCTAAGTAAATTGATTTGTAGTTTCTTTTTCCCCTCTGTAACTTTTCCATTCTTTACCACGTTTATGGTAGTTAATTTTAAATGTAGATTATTTGAAATTAAAAATTATCTTTATCGATCTTTGTCTCATAAATGTGATATGTCTAATATTTATAATTAAATTTACACTGTAAAATAAGAAATAAATTAAATTTCTCCATGTTTTTCTTTTAAATATTAATTAGAGAAAGATTTCTTTCAACTTTAATTTATTGGCTTTGAATCATTACATTTTACATTTCTTAAAATAAAATATGTTTGGAACATTATTCGTTTGGCAAAAATTTATCAATTCGCAATCCAAGAACATTAAAAATTTAACTCTACTAGCACCCTTTCTGTTTGTTACCTTTTTAAACTGTTACCTGCTATTTATTAAGCTTTGTTTCACTATAGATTTAAAAAAAAGCAATTTCAGTAGTAAACAGTGTAAATTTGTCTAGAGTGCGAATTACGTAGCATTTTTTATAATATTTATTTGAAATGTAAAATAGAATATTAAATGATAGCTTATAATCTTTCTATAAATAGTAGCAGAAGGTAAATATCTTTATCTTTTCTAATAATAAAAATATAAATAAAGAAAACTGATTGATATTCCATGTTGGTAACTTTAATCTTGGCACCAAAACTGTGGTATCTACTGCTTCAAATAACTTATTATTTGATTAAAATATTTTTAATCAATAGGGAAACAAAATGCAGATTTGCAGATTCAAGTTAATGTTCATTTGATTTTTCTTTTTTTTTTTAATTTTAGGTTCAAATCAAAAAATTGCATTGCTGTTTCACATTTTATGTGCAAGATATATTACAATCGCAGCTACAATTTTTTCATCAGTATATGGAATATTAAATTTTTTGAGAAAAATGTTTTTTAATTTCTCTCCATTTTCTCTAATTTAGATCACAGTGCAAAATGTACAACAAATTTGAAAGCTGATATTTTTTTCTTTGAAATAAAGCTATGGGATTGTGCGTAAATAAAATGTGTTTAATTCATGTATAATGTCGGCAAAAATTACTAAGCTTTCAGTGAATTGTCTGATATATTGCTTTCTTATTCATTTGGAGTCAAAAAAGAGAGGATTGAAACTTTGCGTAGAAAGCCAGAAATGACACAAAATTTTCTCCGAGGTAATGTCAGCCCGACTGTGTATGAGAGAACCTTTCATTTACCTAATATGGAAATGGTGCGTCATAATGAAAAAAAAAAAGAAAAGAAAAAAGAAAAACAAAATATGGATTAATTTATTTAGACGGAATAAATAAAAACACAAATTGTTTTTATGTAAAAGACATTTTTCATCTTTTAGAGAGAAATTATATTTTTATGATTGCAGTTTTTACTAATTGCAGATAATTAGTGTGTAGTTTCTAATGCATTTTAGTAACTTCCGAGCAACTACTTTTGTCAAACTCGCATTTTTGCTTTCACACAGAAAGTTTCACTTCAACTGAACTTTTGTATTCAAATTTTTCTAGGAAAACTACCTCTTTAGATGGAGAAAGATAAAAAGAGTATTTATTTTATAGCAACAGTGAAAAATATTTATTTCTGTGAAGATTATACTTAGCACACAGCTTTCATTTTTAAGTTCCAACGGACACTTTACTATCAAAGATCGTGACTTTTCCTGAGGATTTAGCATGACTGTAGGGGAAAAATTTTCACTAGAATCCTTCGACCGACATTTTATGAGCATTCTTCTGGGACAAATTTCATGAACTATCGCATATTTACGATCAACATAAGCTGCAAAATAGCCTTTTTTTGGAAATAAAAATAAGAAAAAAGTTCAACGTCTAGCTGACTTTTAACGTAAAATATTTCAACTATATAAATTATAACGATCTTTATTTATGAATGCTCAGAAAAAGTTAAAATAATAAAATTTGCTCACAAAATATAAAAAAGAACCAAACATTTATAAGTATTTTTTTTTTTTTTAGTTTGTTGAAAGAATATATATTTTTTATTTAAAAAAAAATTATTTCTGTTATGATTTATATGATTCGCAAAGATTCTAACGTAACTTGGATTCAGCAAATTATGAAAACCTATGAAAGATGAATTATTTGATACATTTCAAGCAGATTACATAAAGCTAAAGTCCTTATTAATACCGAATTAAATAATCAAGAAAAGGTACTGGTTTACATATTTATACTAAGTCATTTCTTCAGAAAGAAGTGGTTTAATACTCACTGCTCCTTCCACCGAACTGCAAACTTCTGACGTCCACTCCCTATTTTTTGTTAATATAAACATCCGTTGGTAGGTAGGCATTTTACTTACGTCTCACTATAGCTGCCCAGTGGGCTATTGGCGACGGTCTGGGAAACATCCCCGAAGATGACACGAAGACATGCTATTACAATTTTGATCCTCTGCAGAGGTGTTGGCTCCTCCGGTTTGGTAGACTAGCAACCAGTGAGTGAAATCAAACACTATACGGTAGAACAGTTTAACGAAGACCGATACAGCACAATCTTAGTCCCTACGTAGGCTGATCAATGGGGTCACCCATCCGCTTACTGACAGCATCCAATGACTTTGGTGTTCTACTGGGAACCGTGTCATTACGATCAGTCTACTTACTGCGGGACAAACATCATTTGGAAGATCCCTCCCGGTCAGGCCTGATATGCTGCTGAGTCCTCTGGACAGTCATTACAGTATGCTCTCGTCCAAGATTTGCTCAGACCACTCTATCTAGATTTTGGGCAGGTAACTGGTAATTTTAAACGGATGCGAGAAGACTTGCACTGCTCTGCCATTTCTTCTCTGTGTCATATCTTAGATTGTAATGGCATCTCTGTGGCGCAGCTTTTGAAAGAGGGTGATGCAGTTCGTGATTTAATTGTGCGACATAGTCTCCTAAACTTGGTTTAGTTTGTGTAAGTCAATGGGGATAGGCAACAACTGCAAGATAAAGAAGTTTGCTAGTATGGAATAAAAGAAGTGCATATATGAGATTGATGTTCTTTAGATACTGATGAAACTGGTTTGCAAATATATTTAACTTATTTGTACTCAAAGACCGCTAGAAAAATTTGCTTTGGCAGCGTGAAAGCAATCCAAACATGGTTTATTAAGAAGGAAAAAAAACTCTTTCAAAGTTTCGACATGACTAATTTACTGTATAGTGTCCTTTTTTTGAAGATTAATTTCATCTGAAATTATTTCCTCTGAATTCATTTTGTCTATCTTGAAATAATCATTAAATTATAAAGTATAAAAATCTAATAATACACTATCTGCCAATAAGTATTTGGACACATGTGTGATTGAAAAGAAAAACAAACTTTATTCATAATTAATAGTTGGTAGAGCCTCCACGAGAGGTAATTACAGCGTGATCCCACCGGCGCATACTTTCCACAAGTCCTTGCGTGACAGCCAGTGGTATTTTCTTCCACTCGGCTTGGAGAAGACATATAAGTTCCTTCACCGATTTTGGACGGGTAGCACACCCGCAATTCGGTGATCCAACTCGTCCCAGAGGATCTCGATAAGATTCAGGTCTGGACTCTGGGCAGGTCAGTCCATTCGAGTAACCCCATTGGCACCATACCAAGCATTGGTAACCCTCGCAACATGACAGCTGGCATTGTCATCCTGGAAGTAATAGTGTACCACATCGTAAAACTACCACAACGTAGGAAGCACATTGTCATCCAAAATAGTGCAGTAGGCATCGGCATTTAGCTTACCACGAATGGGGATCAAGGGTCCCAATCCATACCAGGAGAAACAATCCATCTCAGGACAGCAGATATTGTCATTTGCATAGGTGTACAAATCCTTTTTGGTAGATAGTATAATATCTTGATCATGTTGTGAAAAAAAATTCATTCCTTAGACGGAGATAATTGTTGACTATAAAAAGTTACTTTTATTTAAAAGTCTTCTCCTTTATCTGAAAATTAAATGTTTGCGTTTTTAAAAGACTAAATTTAAAAGATATTAAAAAATTAAAATGAATTTTTTTTATTGCTTCGAGCAATAATTTCAAAATTTCCTGGATAATTTAGCACTTGCACTTTTCATAACTTATCATTTTAATAAGAACTCCCGCAAGGGATGGCAAGATGTTATTTTATAAGTAAGTATCCGAATCTATTATTAATTGCGCATTTGGTTAAATTTCTGTGATTTCTTAGAAATTATTTTAACCTACATTATCAAAGATTTATAGCTCTTGAACTAGTGCTAAATCGGCAAAATGTACCATAGAAATAGATGATAAAAAAAAAATTAAATTGAAAAATGAAGAAATGATATTAAAAAAAAAATTGCGAGTCATTCCTAACGTACTTTCTTTGTTAGTTACATATCAAACAATAAAAGGAATCTACATTTAATTAACTTTTACTAATTTTTTTTCTTAATACATTGAAAAAAATCAAACATAAGAAATTTCAAAAAAAAAATCTTATAGTTTCACAGACGTGAATGTAATTTCAAAATTTTCTTATTTCAATTTTTTCTGGAAAAAGATTCTAAACATATGTTAAACTGTAAGAATTTATAATTCGTTAATAGTAAGGAAAAGGTCCTGAGTATTTTAATTTTACGTTTGAAAAAATAAATTATTTAAAAAATACTTGTGGTGACACATGTCAAAAATTATGTCACACTCCCGATGAAATTATTTTTAATGATCATTTAGAAGAGTAAACAAAGATAAATAGGCTAAACGGTTAGAAAAGTATAATATAATATTTTATCATTATTATTTCGTTACTTACATAAAATAATACATATTTTAGAATGAACTATAGTTTATGAAAAAATCTAAGTCAATATTTTTTATACATAGTAGTCAAATTTGAATGTTTTATTTAAATATTTAATTAAATATTTACTTCATAATTTTCAATAGTAACTAGAAATACGAACATTTATTTCTAAAATGAGGTAGAGGAAAACTTCATAAAAATTCAACATAAAAACATAATACATAATGTACAGGGCATGAAAATATTTTCCTTTATATTGACTTATATTTTCAGTCTGCTTCAAAAATGGAAGCAAAACGAATTTACACACGCTAATTAATATTTAAATGAAGAAATATTTAAGTGATCAAATTAATATTTAATAGAAGAAGAAAAATAAACACTATTGAAATCTGTCAAACTACAGTAAATGAAAGTCCGCGTAATAAGCATTAAAACCGGTTTATTCGGAGGGTTAAACTTGAAAATGTCTATAATTGCTTATAATTGTCTTTCAACTTCTGTCAGATTCATACTTAAAACATATTTTTTTTTTTTTTTTAACATTTGCACTCTTGTGATTTTTAATTTCTAAGAGTTCGAAAGCGTTTTTCTTTTTCACGGAATTTTAAACTAATTTGTGACTCTAGTGTGAAACATTAGTTGTTTTTATCTTCAATAATGATTCTGGTTACAAATATGAAGGGCAGCTATTATAGAAAATCGTGCATACAGAAAAAAAATGATATAACACCGAAAGTTGTTATCAAGTTGTTAAATTATCAAGAAACTGATTTATGGCGAAAATTATAACATGATATCTTATTGTAATAAACATGAGAAGCTAAGTCGTATTGGTATGAATATGTGCGTAAAAACACTCTTTTTCAGCATATAAATTTCCTTTTGAATTGAAAAATAATAACTCGTTCTATGCAAGGTATTATCAACTATCTATGCTCACCATTAATTGATTTTTTTACTTCTATTATTATTATTTTTTGTAGGAGTTTGTAAGTTTTAAATTTTTAATGATCCCATGAGATGTAAAACGGTGAAAAAGAGAAATTATAATTGGAAAGATTGTTTACAAAAATCAAATTTGAAGTTTGCTGCAATTTATCTTTAGTCAAATTATTAATTAGTTGGTCGACATCAGTTTCATGCAGAGAAATTCTAAATACTAAGTATTATAAAAAAAGTATTTTAATTGATGCTAACTGCAAAATTATTTATTTAATTTTAAAAACAAAGGGCTTTGAACTGAAGGGAACTTGGGATTAATTATATTTTTACATTATTATTTCCATTACATAAAGTTTTATTTCCATTAATTGGAAAACAAATAATTAACTTAATAAATTAAACTATTATAATTTTTTTCCTTTCGTATACAGCTAAAAAATTTATTTTTCTAAATTTGACATAATTTAACGTAACAAATGTAGCGTTATTAAGAAAAAAAATAAACGAGAAAGATTTCCGTTCATATAGTAACGGTTTATTGGAAATTCTGGTTCTCAAAATTACAATTCTTTTTTCTATATATCTAGTAAGTATACAGAAATAAAGAATCATTTCATTTAAAGAAATTATTTTGTGCCATGCTTAAAGTTTTCTTGATAAAATTACTAAATTTTTTAACACTTTTACTACAAAACAGCATTGCAATAAATCATAATTCATGGTTAATTCTGCCAAAAGTCATTACCAATACACGTCGGTAAAACTTAACGAGTTTTTTAGTGTACCAATAGAGCCAAAAACACAGTAAATTTTACAATATTCTGGTAATTTTGACCCTACTTTTTACTCATTGCATTTAAAAAGAATGATAGTTCGTATAATTTTATTTTTAGTTCTCTGTTTACAATTTTTCAGGGGATGGGAGGATCATAAATCAAGCTAACTTAAAAGTAAAACATATGCCTTTAGGTCTTCAAGATTAATGGAATAACTTCAGAATGTACAATCCATAACTCTCACTTAACAACATGCTAGTCGTTCTGTTCAAACTGTACAAAAGATGAGGAAGAAGTAACAAAAGATTTAAAAAAAAACAGTATTATTTGCTTTATTTTTATTTCGGACAGAGAAATATTTCATCCAATGCACTTAAGCATTGCGTGCAGGGGATTCTGTGAGCTAATGTTTGTATTCTCTTTTAATTAGGGGAGCAAAAAGTAACTTCCATATTAGTATATATTTTCTAATCCTTTTTATTGACTCCATTTTTCCCAATTTGCTGCCCATGTACCTTTTTAATCATATTTCTGGTCTCAATCGAGTTACTTCATAGGAACTTGAAAATAAAGTCAAAATTATAACAATTAATTTTAAGAATGAACCAATTTTTTCACATTTTTTAAGAAATATGTATATATTACAAACCTACTAATTTTACACAAAATACTATTATCTTAGCTTTTTCAGTGACAAGTATCACATGAAGTTTCACGCACGTAAAGATTAACTTTACCTTTAACTTTTTATGACCAATTCGAAGATTGTACTTACCTTGTCCGAACATTTCTCAAGATAAAAAAAGATATGTAAAACAAAGAAGAGAAGCGATGGAAAGTTTACTGTTCTCCAATCACGAGAACTTCTCCAGACACTGAAAGCACGTGATAACGGTATCGATTATTAGGAGAAAATATCAACTTGATGAGGTGAGTAAGGCTAGACTCTTTGCTCTAGCATTGGTTACCCAAAAGACAAGAAATAAAAATTAAATCTATATGACTCTTAAGAAAATCCAGGTAGTTCAAAAAAAAAATTAACAAATAATGTTTCCAGGTAGTATAGGTACTTATGTTCCTCATAAGAAATGGTTACGATCTTATTTTAACAGCAGCCGTGCTGGAGGAATTCTCGTAATGACATTAAAGTAATGGTTGGCACTTGTAATATTATAGCTAGCAATGTAAAAAATATCACTGCCTTAAGAAAGTAGGTTGCACAAATTTTTTATAGTCCAGCAATATAAAAATGTATCAGTTATATAATGCAACGCAATTAAATAAATCTCGGAATAACCTTAAATAATCTAGAACCAGCTTCAAGGGTCATAAATTTCATAAGAGCAACTCGACTTAGTGTATATGTCTATATTACAGCTAATGAATGATAGTTTGTCTCTAATTTTAATCAACACATTATAGAATAAATTCAATAGAATTGTGTTTTATGAACCGAAAAATAAAGAATTTAAAAAATGGTTTTCAAAAATAATTTTTAAAAATTTTCGAATCTAGGGCGCTTACCTTATGTACTTTTCATTTCCCTCATTGAAATCCAGCATAAGTTTTCTTTGCTTTAACTTGCATCTGAGATACGATCTTAGAAACCTATTTTTATATATGTTGTTTGACATGAAATAGGAAAGAATGATAAGGATTTTAAAAGTGAAATTTTTTTAAATTATTTAAAAATGTAAGGAAATCAATAAATTCATTGAACGAATATTTTTCGTCGAATTTTTGCCACTGTTTAAGGAGTTTAAATATTAGCACTTAATAAGGAACGTAATATAACAGTAATATGTAATATAGTTTGAAATATGTAATGTAGTTAGTATTAATGTAATATTTGAACTTAAAGTATTAGTTATTGAAAAATTAAAGTTTATTTAACAAAACCTATAATTTCTTTAACGTCAACCTAATAAATAACACGACTTAATTTCAATTTCTTGTTTTTGAAATTTAGTGAAGATACCAATGTTACAATCTGAAAAACGTTACATTTATTTCAGCATCGTGAAAACAAAAAAAAAGTCCTTAATCAGTCATGTTTCTGATTTATTTGCAATATTATTATGTAATACAACAATTCAATAATTAAAATAATAAACTATACACCAAAGTAATAAATTAATGATCAAAACCAATCATTAAATAGTTAGCATTAAAATAAGTTTAATTGTTTGGAATTGCTTGAGCCACTTCAACGATTAATGAGTTTTAACTTATCACCAAAATAATAACATAAGCCTTTCCCCATACAGGATGTGCATTTATCGGATGAAATTTATCAAATATTTATTAAAGTTAAACTAGTGGTTCTAAACATTAGACTAATTGTATAACTTAACATAAAATGTATTACATTAAAGATTGCTTCAGTTTTTTGTACCGTCATTCATTCGACTGCATAACAGGAGAATTATGGAGAATCTGATGAAATATGGAGATTTAGAAAGGAAACGTGAAATTTATATTAAGCCATAGAAGTAAGAAATGTCTATTTGATTTTCACTTGGAAATTTAACAACAGATTTTTGAGATTAGCTTCCATAATTTAAAATTGTCTACACTGAAAAAAATAGGTACTCAAGTTTGAGGAAATTTTCGTTGTTTTTGATGACTCTGTTACCTAAACAAAGCTCATAGAAATATTCTGTCAAATTGCATAAATTATTATTTTTATTTGTAAGAAATATTGGAATTATTCTGAAACATTGGACTTAATGCAACCTATTAATCGAATAAACAAAGCAAAAGTAATGAAATATGAGTTGTTCAGTCTTTGCCCAGGAAATGGACACTGCAAATCTCTTTATTAGTCGATCAAGTGAATTAAAACCAGTGCCATCTTGTCAAATAATGCTGATAGTCTTAAAATTAAAGAAGAAAGATGTTTAAGAACATGTTCTTAAGTTGACGTTGATGCAGATTTCTTTTCTCCATTAATAATAATTTCTGGACTAAACCTAGCAGTGGTATTTACTCAACAGGTGGTAAACAGTATAACGCATTTGGTTAGGAAAATTATTTAGGGATTGAGAAAACTTTTAATAATGAAAGACCTTTCAAAGAAAATTTCACATTAATTCAGCTGGATTTAAGAATTCACTACCAGGACTATTTTCAACTGATGTCATAAACATTTCTAAAGCTACTTGCACGCAGAAAAAATTCAGGCAAAGTTACGGTACTGTATTATAATGAAATTTCTGGTAATAAAAAAATTAACCTTGGTAATAAAAACAAAAATATGCGATATCTAAATAATTCATTTGGTAATTTATTAGTACGTAAGGTAACGGTTTTCCGGAAACTACAGCTTACAAAAGTATTGTTCCTGTTACCTCGCATTTAGTAAAAATATAAAACTGAAAAGTAAATCTGACTAAATAAATGGTTTTTATGCCATGTTCTATAGGAAATCATGATAAATATAATATAAATACATATGTTATTGTCAGTTTCACCAAAAAATTACGAAAGTTTTACGGCTAATTTACCGAGTTTTTTGGTGTTCCAATAAACTTAAATACGCGGTAAAATTTTCCATATTCCGGTAGATTCGATCATACTTTTCTACTGTTCATACTGTTACTGTTCATACTGTGTTCATACTGTTCATACTATTTTCATACTGTTACGAAGAAAATGCTAAGCACCTCATAAATGGTAAGCCGTAACATAAAGGTATCAAACGTAGGAAAACAATATACATGTACGTATGCATATACGTATCAAAATATCCGTATACCATATATACGTTTACGTAACAAATATACGTATAACGTACAATAACATATACGTATCAAAACAATCAAGCTTCTTGCAAAAAAAAAGGAAAAATTAGCATCCAAACTACTACTCAAACATTGAAAGAATTAGATTATATAACGAAGTACTTTACTATAGACTAATATGGAGTCTTAATAAACCGTAACGACTATAAACATGTTGCATACGATGTTAAAAATTGTCAAAGAATATTGAACACGACGATTTTATGCTGTCTAGTTATTGACAGAAACTTAAAAATATGTGTTAGTAAATGTGACAACAATGTTATGTTTGTGTTAAAAAGTTCATTCAGTATGTATTCTAAATTTCAAACCCAACAATCAAGCAATTTCATTTTCAACCAATGGAAATAATTCCCTCCAGAATCTCTCTGGTTGCACGCCCGAAAATAAATCCAATAAATTGAAACAAATCACTTATTCTAAGCAAAGAAAATTGCAATGAATGCCGAAAAGAAATTTGTCCCTTGGTATAAAGAATAAAGAAAGTAATCCACTCGAATAACTCCTTCCTTAGTTCTCAAATGGATTTGCTTAAATTATACAATTTTCTCATTTCTTTTCTGACCAAATAAATGGGGAAGTTGCATTTTTACTCAACTTTTCGCATTTGTTCTTGTCTCGGAGAACCGCCTTCACACACTCCGCCGGTCAGATTAAGAGAGAATAAGAAAAGATTTTTTTCTTACTCGCTTTGAATGAATAAAGCAACTTAAAGTGATTTGATTTTCTCGGTCTGAATTCTTGAGGGCAGAAAAGTGGAAATTTCAATTTACGCGACAACGCACTAAAATAACTTTAAAATAAAGTGCTATTGATCCCGAGCTTACACTCATTTTACAAAGATTTGCATATCGTTAAAATTCATGTATTTGTTTAAGGATTCGGGAGTAAACGGATGATGAAGTGTTATTTTTCGATTGTTATTATTCGCTTATACTTTTTCTTTCTAAATAAAATAAAATTACAAGTTATTTTTGCAGGAAACACTGAATAAACACGCTACAATAATTATAACTTTAGATAATTTTTTTTTAATAATTCATGTCTTATTTTTATTAATTTTTAAACAATTGCTTCAGCTTAAATTAATTCAAAAATATTTAAATGCTTTACTTTATAAACTTTGTAACAGACTAAAAATTTCTTTTAAATCCCAGAAATTTTTCTTGACCGCCCTTAAAATAAAAAACTACCAGCACTTCTTAAATTAGAATAAAACCTCGTAAACTCAAATTCACGTTAATTTTTTAAACCTTTAAACTAAACATAATAAAAAAGATATTTTAAAGCTTATTTTGTTGAAGAGGAGTAATTACTGTAACCATAACTTTATATCATTTTTTTAATAATTCATGTCTCATTTTTTTAAATTTTTAAGCAATTGATCAGCTCAAATTAATTCAAAAATATTTAAATGCCTTACTTTATAAACTTTGCAACAGACGAAAAATTTATTTTGAAGCATAGAAATTTTTTGTGACCGCCCTTAAAATAAGAGATTACCAGCGCTTCTTAAATTAGAATTAAACCTCTTAAACTCAAATTCACGTTAATTTCTTAATCCCTTAAACTAAATATAATAAAAAAAGATATTTTAAAGCTTGTTTTGTTGAATAGGAGTCTGAAGTTTACAATGTTTTACGAAATAAATCTAAGAATTGACAGGTATAAATTTTGTGACGTAATTAAAGTACGAAACAAAGAATTAATAATGCTTGATGTAATACCATATGAGTTGTGCTGAGCCTAACATGTTCAACCCATAACTTACTATAAAAATAAATTCTTTAAATCACTTTATATACGAGTTACAAAAATCACGAGCTATTAAGTACATTTTAAGATTTCAAGGAGAGGGCACGACTTGGGAAATTTTCTTTGGGATAAAACTTAATATATTAGTAGAGTAAGAGTATTTAATGTCCATCTCTTGAAATAATAAAGGGCACTTTCTTGCCAATTTCGAGGAAAATGCATTTGAAAATGTTAGCACACTTCGTATACCAGTTACCTCAGCAACGTAGATGTTTTATTCAATCAAATAATATACATAGGGGAAGAAGTCTAGTTTCCATTGACATAATGTTAACCAGTCTCCCGAGATTAGGTGTGGACCCAGTAAATAAAGAAAAAAAGAACGTTTTGGGGCGCAAAGCAGAGTTTTTGAAACAGTTTTGCCCCCTACTCTCCTCCTAAACAATGCTGGTATTGGTGTGTAGAAGAAAAGTTTTCTCTTTTTATTTACGGTTGGTATGCTCTGTATTTTTATACTCTTGATAAAACAGTTTTGACTATTAATTAAGACATTTCTTTGGGAATGCATTTATATCACCCCACATTTTCACATAGAAAGAAAGAATTAAATGTCTGCTGGTTGGAGGCAGCGTACCTTATCAAAAATGTTTGTATACTATTCATTTGGTAATATCGCCATTCATATGGTAACAGTTTTCCCGAAATTCTGGTTCTCAAAATTATAACTCTTTTTACCACGCATTTACTAAACAGAAAACTGAAAAGTTAATTTAACCGAATAAATGGAATTTATGCGATTCTCTTAGACATCCTAATAAAACTACCAAATTTTACCACGTTTACCAAGTTTCATCTCAAGTTATTAAATTATACTTTGTTGATAATTTAAAACCAAAATTATTAACAAATCGCTTTACTAAAAATTACGGAGTTTTTTGGTGTTCCCGTAGAGGTAACCCGGTAAACTTTACCTTATTCTAATAGTTCTGACAGTATTTTATTTTTTCTTAAGACGGAAGTCAGAGCACCATTCAAAGAGCGAAAATTAAAACTTAAACTAAATTTAGGCTCAACAGATCCAACAGATTTCTATAAATTATGAATATTAATATTTTCTAAAACTATCCTAAGAAGAACTTGTTTGGAGATAATTTTTGGTTTCTCACTATGTAACTCTTAACTGAAACATCTTTAGTCTTCCTCTTTTTTTAAGTTTTTCTTGATAATACAAAATCTCCAACCAAAACAATCAAACGCCCTAAGTACTCCAAATCTCTTGCCAATCGGTTAAGAGTTGTAAGTTTCTGTAATGGACATGCAAACAAACCCAGTTTTTTAATTATGAAAATTTTGCATTTCATATAATATATTTTAATAACGATGGATGAAAACTTGTATAATGGCAAACGTAATTTAAAGCACTTAATAAATTATTGCATTCGAATAAAAGTATGTTTTTTTATAAGTTAGGAAGTGATTAATAATTGAATTTTAAACAAATGAGAAAGATCTAAACTAACAACAAATACTCCAATTCGTGTTATTGATACACATAAATTGGAAATTAAAATATCAATAGTTCAGAGGAGTTCTAACACGTAATTCAAATTGGGTAATGTTATCACGTCATATACCAACATGTTACACTGATTTAGATAATTATTCTGAGAATAACTGAATATATCTGAAGATTGCATTGTTGCTATATATCTATGATGTAAATTATTCACATCAGCTGTTTTAATATTCATCATTACAAACTAACACAAAAGAATCATCAAAATTGTCAATACTGAAGTATCCCTACCTAAATTAACTTGTTAACTGTAACAAATATCTACGTATTACATTTTAACGCGTAATTGGTTAAGAAAATTACCATGCTATAGAAAATTTATTTTTATCCTTACGTTTTGAAAGAATAGAAATGAAATTTAATTTTGAGATTCAAAACTGAAATTACTCGTCATATCTTAAATCATTTGAATAATAATAGCATAGATGGACATATGATTTGAATTCAAATGATTTTAAGTAGGAAACATTAATATATACAATAGAGTGTATTGAATAATTAAAAATAATTCTGAATTTCGACGGTTTATATATATATATATATATATATATATATATATATATATATATACATATTATAGTTCAATATTTATCAATTTTATCATTTTTTCGGTTAATTAATGTCTTAAAATTTAAACCAGAGCTTAAAATCCCATTTCGTACATATAAAAGAAATGCAAATCGTTTCTTACTGAATTTTATATTATTTCTGAAACATATAGTTTTCCAGAAATATTAAATAGACAATTTTTGAATCATCAAAGTACCTATATCATTCTAAAGATTTTTGTTTTCAATTTTCTAAAAAAATAAACATTCGTTCTCAAATTCTGCCAAAAAATTTGAAAAAAATGTTTTATTCATACTGATTCATGTTAAAATATTAATATTTTGCCTTTACAATTTAATTAAAGAAAAATCATTTCATCTTACATGTTTTAGAAATATAAAAATGAATATTGATTCTAAAACAAACATAAGTTTCATTTTACTGAAAGATAGATCTTGGTAGCAGACAGATGGAATTTTTTTATGAATAATTTTATTATCTTTTTTCAATGATTTTATTACTTCTGCACAGCAGAAGAAAACTGCAAAGAAAATTTCTTTTAGCATTATCTTGAAATATTATTTTTGAATTTAATATAAGATGTATGAAATAAAAAAAAATTATAAACCAAAATAGTATAAAGAATTAAAGAGTAAAAAGTTTGCAGAATAATATTTTTAAATTTGGAGAAATAAAATTTTACATCACATGCACTCTATTTGAATAAAATCGTATTCTGCAATATATTCAGCTTCAAATTTTTTCCTTAGTGTAGATTTTAAAAATTTTCTTGCAGAGTCTGTTTAGAACCGTACAACAAAAGCGGAAATATTTAACATCCTAGACAAATATTTTTTCTTTCCGTTTCAATCTATTTTTTATTTATGAAATTGTTCAATTATCTGTAGAATTACCGTTAAAATGTTTTTTTTTTGCTGCCGATTTTGGGTTGATACACTTCATCTGTGTTAAAAGCAATCCTTGGTTTCACTTTTTATCCATTTTTTCACATTTCTGTATTCGATATTTCCATTTTAGGATTAAGCATTATACTCTTCTTTTAATTATTGACACTATTTATTTGTTTTTTAAATGTCAAAGGATTTAGTATAAAGGTAGGTACTTTATTTACGTCGCACTAGAGCTGCTAATAGACTATTGGCGACAGTCTGGGAAGCAACCCTGAGGATGATTCTTTGCAGAAGGGGTAGCTCCTTCGATTTGGTAGCTGGACGACCAACTCGCAAAGTCGAGAATTTTACGGTAGAACAGCTTGACAAGGACCGATAATTCGCATTCTCGGTCCCTACGCAGGCTAATCAAAGTGGTTACCCATCCGCATACTGACCGCAGTCAGAGATGCGTGGCCTGTGGTGTTCTACTGGGAACCGTGTCTTTATGATTAGTCCACTGCGGGAACGTTTAGGAAAAGGGAATTACACGAACGACTTCTTTATCTAAGAAAGAAACATAATACACTGGGGTGTTGAAATTCCATCATATTTATGCGTTAATATGAATTAAAAATTCATGAATATGCCGAAAAAGCAATTATAGAATTTGTAAAAGTTATTTTACATATGTATAGAATACTTTTTCATGTGTAAATATTAAAATGATTATACAAGTTAATTGAAAAATAAGGTTAAATCTTAGTTTTCGTTTAAACTTTTTAAAATGTTTCAGTCTTAAATATATCGGTTGTAGGGCTGCAGGTCTGTCGCGGAGCGAATTTCCCGGAAGATATCCGCGAAATTGTCCTCTTTTTTTCTAAAATCCACGAATTTCTCAATATGTCTTGATTTGCGAGAAAATTGTTTCGAATTTGAACTCTTTTTTTTTTCATTTTTAACTTATTACTTTTATTTAACAGATTTTTTTACTTTCCAGAAGCCTTAAATTGAACTTGTAAAACTGATTAGAGGAGTGAATCAAAAGTAAAATGACAAGAAAATGGTTTAGAGATGAGAGATAATCACAATTTTGTCAAATAAGGTGGTCTTTCTACACTTAGGGAGGGAGATAGACTGATAGGATTACCTTTCTGAAGTCAAAAAGAGTACAAAAGAAATTGGAATCACAAAAGAAGGAAAATATCATAAATCAAATCTTTGACAGAAAAATTGTTACACAGACTATTGCACTGGGCAATGAAATTTCTACTTTCTTTCTGCATATCCAGGGAAATTTTCCTGGGCGACTACTTGTGGATTCTTAAATCGAGTAGTTTCTTAGATGAGAGGGAAATAAGGCTTTTGTAACTAACTAGTAGTTTGAATGTTGAATGTTTCAGTTTTCTCAGTAATTACTTCTTACAAAGCAACGCGTTCTTTGCGCGTTGAGTTGTTGTGAGAAATTTGATAGAGTTTTGGAAACCAAAGATTTTGAAAACCGAACTTAACTGAAATTGGCAAATCGATGTTTGTCGGTGCCTACAAGCAGCGTTGACTCAGAAAGATAGTTTTCTAAGTATAAATATGTATTAAGTGATGAAAGACGAAGCATAAATGAGAATAATCTGACAATGTACAATACTTTGTACCAAAATTCTGTTCATTTAAATAAAAATATTAATATTGCTTGAAATTAAAATAAATACTTTTGTTGTATATTTTTTAAGCTTTTTTTATTATTTGTTCAATTTCCGTCTTTTGCATCATTTATATAATAATTTTTTTATGAGTAGAATCCGCTTAATTTTCCAAATTTCCCGCTAATTTTCAGAAAATTTTGGGTCTTTTCTCCCGCGACAAACTTGCTGCCCTAGAGGTATAAAACACACAATTAATATAGGTATAATTATCACAATTACTTTCTTATGTTATTTATTTATTTATATTTATAACCATCTTTGAACAGCATACCCAATTTCGGGTTTACGACTACTAAGGTTCAATTCCGCAGCCTTGTAATTTTGAACAAAATCCTGAAGACATGGGAACTCCTGGATCAAGTAATGGGTGAAATTTGTCTTCGTGGAGGATATCTATTGATGAAACTAGCCCGCATTTGCGTTACATGAGACTAAAACCACGCAAACCTTCCCTGTTTGCCTGACTGCAAGGGAACTCTAACCCATGATCCGTCTACCACTGAGGATATTTTAAGTCAGCACCGTGATCGTTGCGAATCAGGTGCGGAATTCGTATCGAACAGTCATTGCTGGGATCGAAACTAGGTTACTAGGCTATTGCTCTCGTTGAAACTTTATTGCAAAAATGTCGCAATGAAAATGTTTTTTAAATGGTAAAATTCGAAGAAAAAGCTTCCATTTTTTTCACGTCTAAAAAATGTCAATGGGAGCATCAACTTTATATATATTTATCATCAAAGGAATTTCTGTCAACGGTATCTAAAAGTAATTGACTAGAAATTTTTTGTTGTTGTAATTTTTTTCTTCTTTTTATTCTCCCTGAAAACGTTGTTTTCAAAATTTATATTTAATTTTATCACATTTTCCGCAAACACTTACTTTGAATAAGAAACAGACGTACCACGTGAGAAAAAAAAATTCCATGTCTTATGCTACTGATCAAGATTTAAATATTCATTCTGTAAGTTTTATTTAATTTACCACAAGTCATAATATACCAATAAAAGAAAAATTTAGATTATATTATTGGATATTTAATGCCGTAAATGTGTCGTTAGTGAAACATAAAAAATTTTACTTGGAAGTAGTAGTAATTTTTGCAGTTTTGAATCTAATTTTATGCTTAAGAGTATTTTTTTTTATTTTAATTGTAATTTTTTTTCCTTCCCGCAAGTACGATTTTAGTATTAAATTAAACAAAATCATTAAAATAAACGTGATATAATTGTCTTCAAAATTCATTAAAAATCTATATAAAATAGAAATATTTTTAAATGATAATACCACCATAAAAAATATTATTATATAAGAAAAACTTTCATTAACGTATTTAAATAGTGGTTCTTCTAGTGTTGTAACAATGTCGAGAAAGAAGAGCAAATAAAACACTTTTCTTTTTGATTAGTATCGAGACAAAAGCGAATATTTTCTACCTGATTAACAGAATACAAATTGATTTGCAACAAAAAACCTTAGATGTTAAAGAATTATTTCAAATTATTTTATGCTAGAGGTTTATTATGCTCATCAATTTCGAACTCTAATTTAGCAAATAATTCTTCCTCTTATCCTTTCATATGCTAGAAATCCGATCACTAATTGGCTCAAAATGCGTCGGCAAGAAAATTTACCAGGCAACATTTTTTTTCCACATAATTAGTTTAATTGCGAAACTCGTTAACACTTAATTATGAGTGTTGGTAATGATAACTAATAGTAGGGAAAATAAATGACAAACTAAAAAGCAAATTATCTTTGAAATTAAACTAAAGTTAGATACATTGAAATACAATAGGCAGTTTTTTTAAGCATTGTTATAACCATTATTGCTTCTTTTGATCTGATTTGATTTCAAATCGATATTTCAGGTTTTTTTAAAAAGTATATCCTTAAGAAAATACTCTGTAAAAAATGACGGTAAAATGTATCGGCACTCCGAGTGTCGGTCCTTTGTACTGTAATATGTTGAGGTACAAAAAATACGATATACCACAACTTTCACAGAAATAATTACACTAAAATCACTGAAACACTCGAATTAAATAAATATTACGTTAGAATTTCGGTATAATATTTTAGAGAAAAAGTGGATTTCACTGTAAACTGGTTTATATGGATGATACACCCAAAATGCTGGTACTAGCTGCTGCAATTAGATACGGATTTTTTTTGCAGTATAGATGAACACGCCAAGTGTTCAAAATATTGCATTTAATACGATAAGTTTTTCTTTATTTCTAATTATGCGAAGTTATTTTTTAACATCGCTAAACGTAGCTCATAACGCCGTATTTAAGCTTTTAAAATAGCTATTATTGTTTACTTTTTGGATGCTTCATTAAATGTAAGTACTTTTGACATATTAATACCTTTCACTTAATGTTACTTTCATTACGCTGTTATCTCAGTTTTGAAGATCCAAATAATACCAGATTTGCGATCATGAAAATTTGAAGCCTTAAAACTTTGAAATCAGCATCATTTGAATAAAGTCACTAAAATGTAGGATCTTTAATAAAAAGTTAATAAAATATAATAATACTAGGAGGCTCCGCCCCCTGCTCGCTAACGCTCGCCAACCCCCGAGAATTGCTACGCAATCCTATGTGGTTCACGCCGTGAACCATGGCTCGCTGCGCTCGCTCGCCAATGAACACAATGTTCTAGCACAAAGACATAATATATTATCATCAAAGACATAGTATTTCATCATCAAAGACATAGTATTGTACTTATGTAGAAGAATTCTACCAATGTTCTTATTGGCTTTTAAAAAAGTATATTAGCTATTTAGATTGTACATGGTGAAAAAATCAAAACATTAGCTAAATAAGAAACATATTAGCAAAATAAATTATCAAATATTGCTTCACTAATATTCTGCATTTTAAAGAGTGAAAATTCAATGCATAAATAAACGCGAAATATAAAAAAAATTCAATGCATTCAATACAAACACTTAAACGTTTTTTAGACGTTTAGGTAGCTCCCAGTAGAAAAATATCATTTCAACAGCGGCCTTTTAAAGCATTCTCACTTCAATTAATTAATTAATTCCTAATTGAGTTTAAATTAAATATTGTCATGTTTTTAGTGCATGAATCTGAATTGAAAAACCTGATAATGCGCACTCTGGTTATTGTTATCTGGTTGCTCACTACGTGCTCTTGCGCGCCGAATCCATTCAATTAAAAATGAAAACTGTTGCCAGCGTGAGAAAAGAAATATCATCGGTTTTATTGATATATACATACATACGTACGTATTAGCGTTTTATATAATATAGATAACGTATAATAAAGTTAGCCTCACGCTAAAAGCTGGTAGCAAGAAGATTCTAATTTATGATCCACCTACAACTGGGATCATATTAATAATCCGGATGAAAATATTATTCCACCAGCCACCACCGGGATCTGAACCTAGTCATCGAACTTTAAATTAGTTATTTCATGTATTCTTGCGCTTACAAATAAATCCATATCTGATTAGCCATTATAAATGAACTCCGTAGCTTTGCACGTTTTTACCAAACCCACAAAATCAATAAAAAGAAACTCGTCAGTTAAGCTTTGCATAACTTTACTTTCGTAAAGGACGTATGTTAGAACTAACTCGCATTTAAATAACGCATAGAGATAAGTCCTAAAATCCCTAAGCAAAGGGATTGCTCCTTGATTTGTCACCCACTTGGGATATTTTAAGTCAATATTGTGCTGAATGCGAACTAAGAACAGATTGTGAACCTACCAGTATATGAACCAGAATGTATGTAAACCTGAGCAAAAATTTCGTCTCCGAGTGTCTGGTAGTATGTAATGAAAATAGAAAGGTCTTTCAAATCGTATGAATACCAGTGGCCGCAAGTACCGCATTCATACTGTTAATGAAGATGAAAATAATTCATTCATTTGATCTTTTCAACAATGCATTATCAGAGCTTACATCGGAAGAAGAAGTTATTTGCATTAATTTTATTTAGAAAACAATTAACTTAGCAAATGATTTTATATTCTTATCATCCCTTAAAAAAATATCGAAATGATTTTCAGTTGTTTTTCATATGTAAAATGCCTCGATAGTCAAAAGCTTTTTACATCATATGATAAATCATGAAACTTGCTTCCACTTCAAAGAATTGGATAAAATAATAAAATTCCGAGAAATTAATAGGTTTGTATATTTAATGAATTCCTTAATTCTTTTTGTCACCTTTTTATTTTGATTCAGATTACCTCAATTAATGACACAAAGAGGGCAGCACATTTACTACTACGTCATAGCATTCAATAAATAATTAAAACTGGTTAACGATGATAATATTTTCTTTTAGAAACGAAAATGAACGATTCTTAATTGCAATAAAGCAGATGTTTGTGTGTTTCAGAGAGTAAATAATATTATTCTGGTGCAGTTAATGACTCTGGAACACTTAGAAGCATTTTTTTAATATATGCTATTGCACATTATACATCACAAGATTTAATATAACTCTTTGTGTGCACGCGCATTTTAAAGTCAACTATGCTTCTTATGAAGAAAAATGAAAATAAATTTCATTATAGTTAAATAAAGATGAATATAGGTATATACAATGTGCATTTAGAATTTTAAAAGTTTGAAATTAGCAAATGCTCGTTAAGAGAGAAAAACTTTACTTCACATAGAACAGTTTTGATTTAACCACCCATTTCATTTATTAAAGTAATCGTTCCATAAATATATTTAATGGTCTTCAGGGAAAATTGCCCAACACATTGCACCCATTTCGATTATTAAGCTTTAGTCCAACGGTTGAGGTAGTCGATAAGCAATCTGTACCACTTGTTTTATTACCAAAGGAAATTGCAGCTAACCGATCGACTGAAGAGGATCTGCGTATCGGAAGCAGTTAAAGGCGAGCATAAAATTTCAGAAAGTCACTACCAATTGAAGGGTGCTGTATATTTGGAGTTCACATTAGAGTCGAGTTACAGAATGCAGGGATAACGCATTGCTGGGAAATATACAGCTTAAGTATTTAATTTTCGTAACTTCTGCAATTGCTTTTATATAGAGACAAGGGAAATAAAAGAAGAACAGCCAAGTCGCCAATAATGCTTATTATAAATATTTTACTAAAAATATAATAAGCGTTTAGTAATTTTTATAAAGTTTAACTTAAGGACACTGGTCACGTTTAGAGTTGTTTTTTAAAGCTGATTGATGCACACCCTTAAGTGTGTGCATCAATCAGCTAATAATATAATAATTGACACCAAATTAATTAATTCGGTACTTATTAATTGTTCTGGCAATCAAATACTGTATATTGAATCATTCAATTTTTGAAAATTAAATGGATACAGGACGAAGTAAAAATATAACATTTTTAAGATCTTGATATTTATAATATTTATAAATTGCATAAAAAATCCACTTTTGGAAATTTTCTTATGTGATATATATGTGTGTGTGCATGATAATACAAAAAAATTATTAATGTTATTTTTACAATCTGTTTAAATTAAGTTTTCTAATAAGAAATAAATTACCATTTTTCATTAAAATTTAAAAAATGAAAATATTATGAAGTAAAAAGTTTTGGTAATGAGCAGCTTTTTTGGTACTAAGTACAGAAAACACAAATCTTGGGTTAAAATATGCCATGGGTTTAAGCTTTTACTTTATTTTTTCCGGCAATTTTTATAAATCTGTGCGCATAATAAAAGTAAAATTTAAATTTTTAAAAAAATCAAAACATATTTAAGATTTAAAAAAAATATTTTCAGCTTGGAATCGTGTCTATTTAATGTGTGAATAAATTAAAAAATAAAAAGACATTTAATCATATTTACTCAAATTTTAAATTGTTAGTTGATAACAGTTAACGTTTTAAATGACTTCAGTCTCTACTCGGACTTCAGACTTCTTTTTCTTAATAGTAACATAAATAATGCAAAAAAATTATAGTTGCTTACTGTTTTATAAATTGTAGGTTTGAGACTAGTTTTTCGCTATTTATTAATACACTGATTCACTGTTCTGTTGCTTCATATTTATTTCTCTTTTCTTATTAATAACGAATGTCATAATTTCACGCTGACATTAAAATAATAAACGTTATAACAATATCTAGGTGCAATATATATTGACTAACATTTGAATGACTCTAATAATTACTTAAGAACATCAAGCAAATGTTTGTCACAATAACGAGAAAATCGAGAGATGAAATAATGCGTATTTTTAAATAATGACTGCAAAAGTAAATATTATCTTACTACGGACGAATATATATTAATGAATTTATAATATTTATCTCGTACATGGTTTTAAATGAATTTATTAAGAAAATGAATTTATAATATTTATCTCGTACATGGTTTTAAATGAATTTATTAAAAAAAAACATTTCATTAAATAATTGAAATTTCAAAAATATAATATTTAAGCATATTAATATTTTTTAATATCTTAAAAGGTACACATAATTAAAATTATTTAAATAACTGTTATATCGAAATTAATTGAAATTTAGCAAGAAAAATGTTCAATATTGGTAAAATAATTAATGATAAAACAGTAGTGGTCAAAAATAATAAGTGTCAGTTGTAGTCAATCGTGGCTATCAGTTGTAGTCAAAAACACCAGAATATAGTAAATTTTGCAGTGTTTCTGGCTTTACGGGATAACTGAAAAACTCGGTAATTTTTACCTCAGTGCTTTGGTAAGGTTTATTATTAAAATTAAGAATAAATATGGTTTTATAACAAATATGGTTCTTAAATATGGCTTTATAGTATGTGATAAAATTTGGTAAATGTTAAAAAATTTAGTAATTTTACTATCATAAATTAATATTATGGGATAAAGACTATTTATTCTGCTCAATTTACTTTTCAGTTTCTTATTATTTACTATATGGGGGAAATAAGAATTATTATTTTGAAAACTAGTATGTAATGCTTTGTAGTATTTCCCTTATAGTTAATAACTTTATACAGTTAACATCTTATAGTATTTACCTAGTTTAAATACCTTAAACTCATATTAACCAGAATTATGGTTTTTATGGAAGAAGTGTCATTACCACTTAAAACGGTACTCTTACCAGAATTCCCTTCTCCAAGTACGTACTTTTTTCGTGTTGTCGCAGATATGAACTAATAGAACAAACTATTTTTTAATGAATTTAAATCTGAAAGTGTTTTTTTTTTTTAATTTAAAAATAAAAATTCCAATATGCCACAAACTGAATCAAGCACATTTCAGGCATATTTTACTGTCTCTAAGCTTTCAAATGATTTTAATTAATGTTCTATTTCTCAGCTAAATATCGAACTTGAATTGAATAATTTCCGATTCAAAACTAGTAAGTTATTGTATTAAGAGGGGTATGGACGAATTCATATAAGATAAATTGAATGCATTGGTTTCTAAATAATTATAAGAAATCCTTCAACCAATTTTTTGAAAGAATGTTTGTGTGATTTGTCGCTGCTGGATGCTTTTTAAATTTTTTTTTTTAAATTCAATACATAAATAACTTTGACAGTATCTCATACATCTCTTAAAAAATGCCTAAAATTGAAACTTGTCTATTTCTGTGTGGACAGAAGCTAGACGGTGAAGAAATTTGGTTAATATATTATTTAAAACTAATTAAGGGGTTAAGAATCGAAAAAGTTGAAGAATTAGAGAATTTTGAAAAAATTTATATGGTGTGCAAGATGATTTTGAAAGGGACAAAGCTAGTCATCAAAAACGGTTTGTTTAGTAGTATAAAAAATTTCCATAATAAGTATCAATTGCAATTATTTTTTTTTCTCTTTATTTATTTTTCAATTATTTTTTTCTAATATTACTTACATTTTTTGGGTTTTTTTTACATATAATTACAGCATTTTATTTCAATATTACTTTTCGGAAATATTTAAGTACAAGATATTGAATTCATGTCACTTATTTATGATTTTATTTAAACGCTACTTAAAATACTGCCATTTAAATAAATTTAATTTCAGTCTGCCGTATAAATTTGTGAAGATTCTTTAATGTGATATGATTTTACGAACGTCTTTTTTTTTCCTTTAATTCCAGACCAAAAAAAAATCTCATTCTTTACCATGTAGCTTTCTCTTAATTTTTTTCCATATTTATGCATTTTTCCATTTTATTCATTTCTCCGTTTATGATCAACTCTCATTCATTGCAGTATCAAGAGAAATTCCCCAGACGAGATAAATATATATCAAATTTGATACATGACTTGCAATAATAATAATAAAAATCGATATTTTGGCAGAATCTAATACCATTTCGTGAAATATTCTACTTCGCTTTGCCTGCCCTAATTCTATGCAGATGAATTGATAGTTCTGTTTGGGATTCATAAATAAAGGATATTCATGTATGATTCTCAGCAAATGTGATTAGGAACAGTAGACTTTATTGCCAAAATTAGTAAAAAATAACATTTTGAATATCGCTATTTATAATGCTATTACTATACCGTTTTTGAATTTTGAATACTGTTAATTATATGTGTATGCATTAAGTAGGTAATTTAAGTATTTTGAAAAATAGAAATTTTTCTCCTTAGTAATTCAAATTTACAAATGTGGTAAAAATGGAATTAGTTGTATTTAAAAAATATTTCTAAACCTCTTAAATTATTTTTAAGGCTTTAACGATAGCAAAAACTACTGCACAAAATACGAAGGAAAGTCCGAAAATAACTTTCGTTTCTCCTTGCCTTAGTTTTCCTATTTTGAATATAGCTGATAGGTAAAAATACGTGATGTTTCAAGTATTTAATTTAAGTATTTAATATATAAATATTTCTTTTTATTGACCAAAAGGGGGGGGGGTAAAATTATTTTCTCTTAGTGACTTTGGATAGATGTGTGTCTGAAAGACAAAAAAATAAAGCGATATATTAAGGGTAAGACGAATGTTTATTTTTCCAAATAATAGAGACTTTAATATAACTTTAAATATAACTTTAAAGGATTCAGTATGTAATTCAGGTAAAAAAATCGGGGCTTTACATTCGAAAGAAGCGTCGAATGGTTTGTATGACTTCGGCATTGCTTCCAAAGAGCCTTCTATCGAGATTCTTCTTCAAAGTTCGAAAAAGATGGAAATATTTGGAAGGTTAAGACTGAATGGCGGATGGTGAAGACACTCTCAGCCAAATGTCGCAGTCATGGTTAGACGAGGCCGTCCCCAAATATGATCTCTCATTGTCATCCAAGAACAGAAAGCTGGATGGGAGATGTTTGGCAGCTTTTTTTCCCTAATAGGTTCAATCAATTTAGCACTGATGATTCTAACCTCTAAAAAATCCAACAAAACAACAATAACAACAACTCCTGAACTAAACTGTGATGCTACAGCAAAAGCGTCATTTGCGTGATCATAGTTGAACGGTGCCCATAGCTATAAAGTTTTCTTTCACGTTAAATTGCTGTCTTGTTTACACAATTATTGTTCGAATTCCTGTCAAAAATAAGAGCAGCAACTAATTTTTGAACTTCTCCCAGTATATTATGCATAAATAATGAAATTAAATGCAAAAATAGAATAAGGCTTCTGTACATAGCAATAATTTCTGTATCAGATTGTGACAACAAACCAGAAAAAACTTTTTGGCTGGTTTTTAAAGCAATACTAGTTTTTATGTGAAAAAAAAAACAATTCTAATACATTAAAAACTTGGAGGGAACCAGCTTCATTAAGATGATTAATATTTTATTCACTAAATAAACCATGTTATATTTATTAAGTACATAAGGTTTTATTAATGTCAACCAATTAAGGTCCGTATACCAAAGTCAAAGATTTTGATCGTTTTCCATTGATGAACCAGCATAATCTTGGTGGTAACCATCAATAATTCCATCATGAACCATTATATTTTTCGATGGTAACCAACATGAGCAACCATTACCTCAATGTAGAAATTCGGATTGATTTATGATGGTCCAACATAAGAATAGAAACTGGTTTTAATGGTTTGTTCAAGTTGAACCATCAAAAATATCCAACATAGTTTCTTAAAAATCAAATGTTGTAATGATAATGAACCAGCATCGCCCTAATGTAGGAATTCGGACTGATTTATGGTGGTCCAACATATAAAAATAAAACCAATTGTTTTGATGGTATATTTCTGAGAACCAATAAGAATTCCTATTAAACCATCATGAAAATGCATAGTTGGAACCATCATAGATTATCGGTCCATGAGAGTCAAACTTATCTTGATGATTAACCATCATAGCATTGTTCAAGTAGCATTTTCCATCATGAAATTATGGAAATTTGTTAGAATATCAAAAACCATGATCGCATAATGGAAAATGTTGGATGATAGTGACCATCAAATGATGTTGCGCCATAATCAGTAGCACTGAAATCAACATAAACCATCAAAACTATTTGATGGAACCAGCAAGAATTTAGACTAGGGAAGACTAATATATAAAACACTAAAGAAAGTGGAAATTTTTTTGCTTAAAAATCTAAAAATTCTCGTTAGAGACTGTCATTACATTTAAAAAATCATATTAAATGATTTATAAAAACAAAAAAATATTAAAGTGTTTTAAAACAAATATTTAAAAAAGAAACAATGAAATATAGAACAGAAATGTTAAGAATGATTAAACCTTAAAAAAAAAATTTCTGCTTTTTCGAAAGCACTCATGAGTAATTTTGTCATGCAAAACTTAAACAAGGTATACATTTAATAAAAATATCTGTTTAATAAACATTTTGTTCTAATTTTTATTTAAATTCAAAGGTTATAAGATAAATTAATTGGGGTTACAACACTGTCAACTATTTTTTTACTCATCTGTTTGCTTTAAAAAAGACGATATTCAGTTAAACACATGATCATATAAGTTGGATATCAATACTTATTTAATTACTATAATATCAATTATTAAGATCTATTTTACATACTATAATTTAAGTGTGCCCTACGTAAAAAAAATATTTACAAATTCACCCTTAAACTTATTTTAAGCAAGTTTAATGGCAATAAAGTTTTATCGATGGAGTTTATATACAGATTACAAAAGTAAAAATTCTCCCGACTTGATGTAGATTAAATAATCAATTTAAAAGTGAGCATTAACTAAATAAATGAGACATTAATTTAAAAGTGTGCTTTAACAAATGATTCAGAACATTAGGGGACATCATTTTATGGGTACTTTATCAGAAAAATAAAATTTGCCAATTTTCAGACTAGCTGACCCTACCTTTGAATATCTAACATTAATATTTAAATGCCTTAGAAAGAGAAGAAACCATAAAATTCGTTATTATATTAAATCAAACCTATGAAGGAAAAAAAAATCATTGCCAAAATAAAATATATTGAGGACAGTATGATTACAAATGGAGTTAGTTATTTGGTTGTGTAGCTTTGAATAGATTGTTCGAAGTGTAAAATTGATATAAGCAAAGGAAGATTTCAAAAATAGAATGATGACTGAATGTCACGACATAAAATAGTAATTTAATTGCTTCTTTATTCATTGTAATATAATTTAGGAATTGTTCAATATAAATATATAGGAAATTCATAGTATAATGAGAAATATGTAAAGGAAAAGTAGGAAAATAATACGAGTGGAAATAGGAAAATATACCAGTTATAAAAAAGATATATTATTTATTAATAACATGAGATTATGCAAAGTCCTTCCTTATAAATATATGTAACGGCATGCCATAACCTCATATTATTAATAAATAATATATTATAATTTGGCTGGTGTATTTTTGTAACATTTACGCGTAAATTTTAGGCTTAGTTAGCAATGTAAGAAAATGAAGTTTATGGGGGATAAGAATAATTCGAATTAGAAAAACCATAAATTCGATACAAACATAGAGATCACGATTAATAAAAGTATAGTTCTTATTATATACCAGACATACAATGGAAGCTAAAAATTAATTTAACCCAATAAATGGTGTTTATGCCATGTTCTAAGATATTATGATAAAATTAAAAGAATTTTCCACAGATCCCAAATTTTATCATAGTTTATAAAACCATATTTTATTGTTAATTTTACCAAAATCATTACCAAAGCACGTATGCGAAAGTTACGAAAATTTTTTGCTGCTTCTATAGAGCCAGAAACACGGCATGTTTTACCGAATTCTGGTAACTTTGACGGTACATTTTTTCTCATTGTAAAGTCTTTACCTAAACATGACAAAAGCCGTTACTTGATTCGCTGATATACAAGCCGTAAGTCAGATTAGACTGCATTTTATTTTATTCATTACTGAAAAATTATTGAGACTTTTCGTTATGTTTTGTTCCATTTTTTCAGACAATTTCCATTTTTTTCCTTAAGTTTTGTATTAGACTCCATTTAAACAAAGTCAGCTGATTCTTATGTTTTTCAGCAGATGTATTTTTAACTAAAAACGTGCTACGGTGTAGTTCTTATAAAAACTTTCTGAAAGAGAAATACGGGACATAATAACAGTTTCATCTAATATTTTTTTCAAAAAATATAAAAATATTTTAGGCCAAATTCTCAAAGTGAACAAATTTAAGAGCCTCATAACTTCTTATTAAGCAGAAAAGCTAAAATTATGATTCTGTGTGATACTGCTTTCTTTTTATTTAAGGAAAAAAAGAAATCCAAATTTTTTTTCTGATTGCAACTTTTTTTATGCTTTCTGCCAATCTTTACTACACTGGCAATTCCCCCAGAAACACTAAAAAAATCTAAATAATAAATTTGAAGAGCACCTCTTCACCACGCAGCATCGATTTTCGAGTCCTAAGATTCATTTTCAACTGAGTGTCGCAAAATGCTACAGGAATTTACGATCATTTTTATGACTTTTCCCTAAGGATATCTTATGAAAACAGAAGGAAAGGTTTTAAGCTATAAATTCAAAAGTGGTATGTCTTGTATAAATTCCTTTGTTAAAAGTTTATTGGAATATACTATATAAGAAATTTTACACAATAAAGATAACCTTTATATTTTGGATAATGCAATTGTAATTAATGGTCTACTACTTAATAATTGAAAAACACTGCGGAAATTTTTTATGCTATTTACAGAAAAATAAACTAATGTTTAAAATAACTGAACAAATTATGTGATGCATACATAAAACAAATCAATAGAGAAGTATAATTATACAGGATAGTGAACTAAGTAAGTGTTAATTGATCTCGCAAAAATCATTGTTACGTCATTAGTGGTATAAGTATCAAATAGTGTTGACTCATCTAAAATATTTAAACTGTTAAGTGCTGACATTCCATTAAAATAATTATACAGGGTGTTTCAGTATTATTTGGACAAACAACAAGGAGAGGTTGGAGACATCATAAGAGCTCAGAATTGTATAATAAAGTATGGTCGGATGCGTCATGGGGAATTAGTGTAACAGGTACAAGAAAGAAAAAGGGACATGACTGAGCTCATCTGAAATATTTATTGGTCAGAGATATTACATGTGCTGTGCTAGATGAGATGATATACGAATGGCACAAAATATGTTCAAACATTTCACCTATGCTAGTGATGCATGAATTACACCGTCGGGCCAGCGATTGGAGTAGTCAGTCAAATATACCTGGATTTGATGGATAGTGGCAGCAACCAGATCCATTTCGAAAGCCACAGATGTAGTGTTTACGCCACTTTTCAGTGCATTCCCCGAGAAATACATGCAGCTTAAATCTGGAGAATGTGTTTGAAAGGGAGCCAGTCCACCAGGTTGGTGACCAACTGGATTGATTCAAATGTTCACGATCATATCAGCCACAATGAAGATTTGAACCCCATCGTGTTAAAACCATATATGGTGTATGCCATGTTGTGGCTCAGGGTTAAGTAATCTTGGTAGCAGTTTAAGGAAAAAGATGAGATAATTTGCAGACTTTAGAGTTAATAGCATCAAGTAAGGTCCAATTAAGAGGTCACTGCCCACATCAGTCCAGACATTCATGGAAAAAAGATGATGCGTAGAATGTGGCCTCACGTTATAGGGGTTTCCGCCAGCCTATAAATGCACATTGTGATGGTTTAGCACATCATCTCGCGTGAATTACGCCGGTACCGTAAATAAGAATTAGGTAGGGAAACGCGAATCTTCTTGACATTGGTTGAAATACCGCAGTACAAAACGCACACGTGAAGGATGATCTGCAGGGAACAGTGAAGGTACTCTTTGAAGATAGTTCCCGCAGTGGATTGATCGTTAAGACACGGTTCCCATCAGATCACCGAAGTCAAGCATCTCTGGCTGCGGTCAGTGTGCGGGTGGGTTACCACTTGGATCAGTCTGGGTAGGGTCCGAGAGTATGCGGTATTGGTCCTCGTTAAACTGTTCTACCGTAAAGTGCTCGACTTCGCGTGCAGGTCATCGGGCGCGGGGGGGGGGTCTTCGGATCATCCATAGGGATGTTTCCCAGACCGTCGCCAATAGCCCATTGTGCAGCTCTAGTGCGACGTAAATTCACTACAACAACAACTTTGAAGATAGTATGAATGTAAACTTTCACACTGCAGAAAAAAAACCCGGACTAACTCTACTCTGAGATTCTTCTATGGGATCAACGGCAGCTGATACTTTGAAACTCTGATTCCTCTAAACAGTATCAATTATATTTTGCACCAAGTCGAGAGTTTCTGTTTCCTAAAATGCTCTTGTGAGCAACACTACCTTGCGGTGAAAGAAGACGTTTCTGACATCCTTGTAATGTCCCCAGCCACTCCTTAAAGTTTGTTTCAATAATCATGGGGCAGCCTATGTAATTTTCCAGCTTTTCATATACTTTATTTCATAAATTTGCATTGAATCTTCTAATTGAAAATCCTTAAAATCATTTTCTCAACGGAAATATTCACTTACTTTTTTTTAATGAAAATGCATATTAAACGGAAAAGACATTTTTTTAATTACAAATTCATTCTGCAAATGTAGCTTATTAACATAATACTTAGGGTCATAAAATGTTTGTCGAAAATTTGTAACGTCATTTAAGTTGTATATGACATTAAAATATTTTCAACTTGTCAATCATTTTTCAGTAGTTCGGCTCTGTCATTCGTATTAAATAGTCAAATCTGTAAATTTTACTCAGATTAAAGATAGTAATCCCGCTACGCCAGGAATTTTGGTGCAGTTCCATAATTAGTGCACTATACTTTTTCCTATGTCATAATTTATTTGCCAGTTTTTCAACTTACACAAAGAGAAATAGTAGTTACTTTTTTTTACTTTATATTGCTTGAAATCAAAGTTACGTGGCTTGAACGTCATACAATAAATTTTCCTTATTTTTTACATGACAACAACTGTTCCTCAACAATACTATCTTGTCCAGGATAATAACATATATAAACGCTTATAGTCAGTATGTACATGGCTACTTTTAGACGTAAAAAAAGAAATTATAATTCAATAGGAACGAAGTAGCTTAATGAACTAAGCTATTTCAGTAACCGAATCTAAAACACAATATAATTTCATGAAAATTGTTGCTCGTGACTTTAACTAGATGGAATCTAATTTCTGCTCTACAATTCATCGACATAGTGTTTGCAGTTTTGCAAAATCAAAAACAGACTTAAGACTCCAAAAATGAAGGGTAAAAAGGACATTTTTTGGATGTTTTAGTTATTTACATAAGTGTTTACTTTACTAATCAGCAGAATGACATGAAATTTTGTCATAGTTTACTTGGATACAATTTAGGAAAAGTAAAAAAAAAATGAGCTTTGAAGCTCACGTGTTTCTTTGAAAATAACTAAAAGAGCAATAAACGAACAAAATGATCCCAACGGCGCTTCGAATGTTAATGAAATTGGAATCCTTATACCCGAAACTAACTGAGGTTATAGAAAACCTACCAAAATAGATGTGGGGCCGCTCTGACCCTATCGGCTTTCTACGTATAAGATTCTATGTACGTTTCCAGAAGGCTAACGCATGAATGATTAAGCAGACACTTAAATTGGATCAAATTATGAAAACAAAAGACACAGAAATAGTCATCACTTATCACGGGCCGTGATAGCCTGGTCGGAAGGGCGCTAGGTCCATGTCCGAGAGTTCGTGGGTTCGAACCCCGCCGGCCGAAGACTCCCCCGTGTGGTAAAGTGACTGATGCACGTTAAACCAGTCGAGTCACAAAAGTCCTCATGTTATTATAACTAATCAATACCTCTGGAGGTACTGGATTTGAGATCGATCGTTCTCTGATTCAGGTCAAAATTACGACCTGTGGATAAATGAATGGGTCCGCCTAATAAACGGGTGCGACGTATGGTGTGGCAGAAGTCGAATTCTTGGCCATAGATGGCCCCACGGGAAAACAAGAACAATCACATCACCTCTGCCTAAAACAGGTATACGTCAACAACAACAACAACACTTATCACAGAAATACTCATCAAGTTATTTTTGGAATTAAAGTGAAACGAACGAAAAGGGAACCAAGTTGTCTCCATCCGCCTTTATATTATTAAACGTCTTTATATTATTTGGTAAAATCATCCAACAGAACAGAAAAAGAAATTCAATTCGACATCTTATTAAGTTTGCTGTAAATTTGAACAATGGAATTATTTGATAAAATTTGATTTTTATGAAAATTTAGAATGAAGAATCCAGTTGAAAGAGTAAGTTATAGCAAGCACAAATAAATTCCACATGTTCACACATAATTTAAGTATGTTATAAAAAAAAATTTTCGATTTTTGTAAATAATTTTGAGATATCCTTTGTATTATAGATATAATTTTATTGAAAATCTTGTGAAATAGTTTGATTCTCTTTTTTTTTGGACAAATGAATAAGAAAAAAAAGTCTAAACTACATTGCTTCGAACCAAAAAGATGCAAGCTCTTAAAATATATTCAGAATAAAATCCATACCCTCCAGCCACTGAAAGAATTCTAGTGAAGCTAAAATATTTTTTTCTCATTCCGGCTCTAATATGTCTGAAATCTCACAAGCAACAACATATATGTAAAGAAAAATACATTCATTCTTGAACATCAAAGAGTTCATAATGCTTCATTTTTATTATTTCCAACATAAGAATATATCCAAAGGCATTATGAATCTTGTGATAATAATAACATAAGAACTGTATGCACCCAAAATCAAATACGAATTTATTTAAACTCCTTTCGCTTGAAAGGAATATATTTTAAGGAATTAAACTATTATTTTTTAAATAATACTGATAACTAACTTTTCAAAGAATACTTAATTCTTTATAACGTTAAAGAAATAACTAAAGTTGAAAATGATTTCTTGTAAATACATACATTAATAAAATCTTTAAATAAGTATGGTTTCAAAGCAAAGTATTTGAAGCTTTAAGTTTAATATGCGTATTAAAAAAATCTATATTAATTTTTTTTCAAGAATTCGAAAGATTGCGCAAAGTGGTAGTAGTAAATCAACTGAACAGCATCTGAAACCTTACAAAAAAATTTTAACACAATAGAAATAGCAAGAGTGGGAATTGAAATGGGAGAACTGGCAGACATGGCAGTGTCATCAGAGGGAGATGCTGTCAGTGGCGGAGCAGTTTTTGCGGTTACCACCTGACGACCCAAAGAAAGAGTAAGGCTCAAAAAACCCAAATGTAAGTCAGATGACGATTATATATTGAGTTCACGAATATCGAAGTAAAATTACATAAATTTAAAGGAAAGGATACACGATACTCTGAATGAGATTCAGGGATTGCAATATCGAGTATTAAATTAGTTTTCACATCAAAATAGAATATAAAAAAAATCTAAGATAGAAATATTAGAAAAAAAGTATTTGATGAAAACTAAACTAAACTAATAAATTGAAAATCACCTTGAAATATAATTTGTTAATTGTCTGCATTAAAAAAAAAATTTTTACAGCATGTTTCACAATAATTGCCATTAATTAAAAATATTCTTACAATTCTTGACGTAAATTAGTAAAAAAAATGCATAGAGCTAGAGATTTCAGATTAATTCAAATCGCTCGAACTGAATTATTTGTAATTGTAGATGAGATTTCAAATTATACTTAAAACAAATCGAACACGGTTCGAAATCAGGATATAAAATAACATATAATCGTCCTAGATAGTTGTAATTCAATGTATCCTTTTCATGTATCGACAGTTGCTGTCGGTAATCGTTCCATATTTTGAAAAGTTCTAATAAATTAGTTTGTCTAATTTTAGATAATCATTCTTTTCTGAAGCTTAAAAATATATTTTCATTTTATCCTCTCCTCTTTCGCACCGGGTCTTCATACAACCATAGGGTTCTCTCACATGTTTCTTATACACTTCCTTCTATTTTTAAATTAAAGCCTGTTTTTTTTTCTTTCTTCTGTTTAAACTAATTTTTATGTTTATTATCCCTTGTTTGGTTCGTTTATTTTCTTTTGTCATTTTGTGTTTAGACGCTGAGGAAGGTTCTTTTTCATAGAACCAAACCATCAGTATGTTCCAACTTATGTCACGCGCTATGTTTCATCCAAGTGAGTTACTTAATTCTTACGCAACACTAAGTGACCCCATCTTTGTCTTAAGTTAACCTAATGCAATTGAAAGAAGTTAAGGAGTTTCATGAGCAAGAAACAATAACAATGTCCAAATGTTAATATGCTTTGTTTATCTTTCTTTCGTGGGCATTTACACAAAGAGGAATCGTTCAAACATGTCGACTTTTCTTTCTTTTTAACTTTGAAGCAAAAAAGCTTTTCTTTTTAAATTTATTTTTAAGTAAATTATAATTTTTTTAAAGTTATGTGATCCAAAATATTCTAATAGTTACTCTGAGCACGCCAAACATAGTGCTATTGATATAAGTTTTGGAATGCTGCAGTTTGAAAATCATGACGATGCACACTTGCATAAATACAATGTGTTTTTCCTTTCATTGCCATAAAGTAAACCAGATTATAAAATTCAATTATTTGTTGAAGAATCTCTTTTTATTTTTTTTCAAAAGTGGTTATTAAAATCATTCTTATTTACGTGAAGAAATGTATAGATACAAGAAAATACCTTTAGTAAATGTAAACTGAAAAAGAAAATACTCATTATGTTAAATGAATTTCTTGATTAATGCATTTTTATTCAAAAACAACTGTTCACATGGGCCCATCTGTTGAAACTAGCAATTATATTGTATCGGAAACTAATTATTTTAATTGCAGGGCCTTTTCCTCCTCAAACAACTCAAATGACCAGATGTCGTTGTCGTTGGGAGAAAAAAACAGTGTCACCTAATACCCTGTTGGCGTTAACTTTCGCCTTTTATTTAATGAAGATGGGAGACGAAATTCCCTTTCTTAATTAAAGTTAATTAGTGCTCCCAACTTCTCATTCTGAGTTTTTCTTTGTCTCCTTTTATGTTATCGATTTTATGGAAAGAATGTGTGAGCTCAAATAGTGAAAAGAGCAACTGGTTTAGCCAGCTGATGAATTATAACATGGAATTTAGCAAGTTTGAAATTATCACAGTATTGTTTATATTTTTAATTTGTTTATAGGTAAATCAAGAAATTTAATAAATGTTCTAGATTTTAATTTAGTGATTAAACTTTAGTTATGCTCAGAGAATTATAGCTTTCTCTTTTTATTATTACAAATTTTGCTGTAGTTCAACTGCATGTGGTATTCATATGCAGAGTTCAGGGAAAATAATTTGATGTTTTTTTTTAATCTCATACAGAACACAGCATTGAATTCACAAATTGGAAATAAATACCAAATAAATCAAGGAGGAAAATCAAGGGGGTAATCAGGGACGTAAACCAATTAGGTAATCAAAATAAACAAGGAGATAAACCAGCCACAAAAGTAAAATTTTTAGATAATATTTGAAGATATTTGAAAATATTTCACCTTATTACTACCTTTGTGATAAAAATAGTGCAGTGTGTGTCTTTAGGTTGACATTATTTTAATTATAAACATACATAACTTTGAAACACTCACAATAATAAAACTTATCATTAGATACTAAAGCATACAACTGACGACATGAAAGTTACAACGCTGCCAAAATCAATAATTAAACTTTCATGAAGATTAAGTTACTCCCAGCATCTTAAATAACCTGGATCATTATAAAAAATGGAAAAAAGAAAAGACGGTTAGGCTAACATATATTTCTTCAAAACTTACTTGTATGTGTGGTTCATATAAATTCGTACCCCAGAAATGAATTATACAGAATTAAAAACTATAATCCCATCTTAATTACGGATATTTTTATCATAAATTAATCACAGTCTGTAACATTATATATATATATATATATATATATATATATATATATATATATATATATATATATATATATATATATATATATATATATATATATATATATATATATATATATATATATATATATATATATATATATATATATATATATATATAATTATCTAAGATATATATTTACACTTTCTGTTCTTTAAAGATTTTTAGTTAAAAAAGATATATTCTTAAAGAGTTTTGTTAAATTTTGGATTAAGGGTAAATGCCAAATAAACAAAGAAATTTATGGAACAAAGTAAAAAATATGACATTCTTTCTCAGGAAAAGTTGTTCTTTTTCCCAATGGCAATCATAAATATACGTTTCTTGAAGACGAATTTTCCCCAAAAGAGTACTCATAAAAATTGTACCTTCCATATATTTTTTAACACTTAAGTATACTAAATCATAAAAGAAATTTTTTCAGCATATTATTCTAGATAGTTTTGTAGAAAAAAAAAACTTGTTTAGACATACTGTAATTATAAAAATTATAAAAAAAATGTGGAATATTGAAATGATAAAAAATTCAAATGTACAGAAGAGCTGTTATATTTAGAAAATATAATTATTATAAATTTTATGACTAAGCAATAATTGGAAAAACATTTCTTTTAATTATAAAACTTCTGGAACAAATTTTGATTGCATATGTTGTTCGCACTTTCGAATACAGAATAAAGTAGGGAAAAAACTTAAGGCTTGGAAATATTTATAAAATAAATGTGAAGTCAGTTTACGCTGTCAAATTATAACGAAGATGGTGATATTGTACTAAAAACAATACAATCCAATATTTTTAAGTACATTTGTTAAAAATTGGCTTTTGGCTTTCTCATAAAAGAAAAAATTGAAAGAAGTGAAGATAAGACAAAAATGTATGAATTGTAGTGCTCTGTTCAAGAAACCAGAAAATTTGTTCGACTTAAGTTTTAAAAATAGGTACATTATCCATCAATACGTCTTCTCTGCTGACCAAATATATATATATATATATATATATATATATATATATATATATTTCTTTCAATTCATCCGTTATTTTGGTGACATTGATAGGATTACATACAGTAAAATACGTCCCATGGAAGTGCAGTACTGTAAAGTTACAAAATAATACTCTTCAAAGAAATGCAAAGAAAAAATTACACAATAAATAGCATCACGCAAACCAAGGCAAAATGTACATCATAATATTACAAAGGTAAATAATAACATAATAAATCATTTTCAGTTTAAATCGCATAAAGATAATTTTTAAAACTCTTACAATTGAAAAACTAAATACATAAAAGTAGAGTAGATAAATTGGTCTGTTTATAAAACCGCAAGCTTTAATTATGTATAACAGGAAAAAGGTACATTAAAGAGCTTTTACGAGCGAAAAACGATGTTTTTAACAATGACAAAATCGATGCCCATTTTTAAACAATATGTTATAATCTAAAAGAAACATAATAAATCTCTTTATCTGAGGAAAAAAGAGATTATAATAAACCCAAAGGATTATAAAATAAAACCCAATAAAGATAATAAAAACTCTTTCTTCAGAATAATCCTTTCACATAACAGAAAAATGACTCATGTAATCAAACAAATATAAAAAATACTTGATGAGATGAAATCAGTTTAAATAAGTCTCTTAGAAATTCCTGATTCAACAAGAAATACCTTAATTACTTTTAAATCCTGTTACGTTTTGTGCTTATCAAGATACAATACTTGTAGAGATAAAACAATACTTAAGTCAAACCGGAAAGATTCAAGAATGGATGTCGTTAAGACGCCGGAAGTAATTATCCTTTGTTCTGGAAAATCCATTGGGGCGACTTTAATGATTTTATACTAAAAGATTTGATTGAAGTATAATCTGGCGTAAATAGGTCAATCTGTAGTTTCCTGTATAAAAGTGTATTTTATTCGAGGTACATTTTCTTATTTTTTTTTAATTTTAAACCCTTATTTTATTTAGTTTATTTCACGCTCTTTATATTAATTTCGTTTATGCATGTTTTGGTATTTTTTTTTTCCTTTTATATTATTCCTTTTTTTGCGTTTAGAGTTTAATTAAAACTGTGTAAGATGTTTATGAAAATTCTGATATTAGTTAGCAAAGTTGAAGATTAGCACTGTAAGTACATAAAAAGAAAAAAATAGTGCGTGGAGTCCCTCCGTGCGGAAGAAGTTAAACTTCGCAACCTGCGACGTTAATTGTTGAAGAATCAGTAGTCGTAGAAGGATCACTAGTTCTATTCAACGACTCTTTTTCCTGCTCCGCTCGCTTCCGCGCTCTGTAATCACGGTAATATTGTGCATGTATTAATAATGTATGGAGAATGTATTAATAAAGTATGTGAATGCGTCATAATGTAATTTCAGAAGAGAAGCAATCAAACAAGAGACGTACCTTGACATAACCTTAAATCCGTCGCAATTAAAATTACAAATTAATTGGATTATGAGACAATTACAATAACTAATAGTCTGCATTGAAGTAATAAAATACCGATTTTTCCATATATTGAATTATTTTTTATCTCTCACAGGACCTTCTATGGGCCGAAACGAATGTTGCCCCCTAAAATTGTTCCTCATAAGGCATACATCCCACTAGTTTATTTCAAAATTGGCGAGTCACACTTCCCTAGTTTCCCTTGTAAGATACAGTTATAAAAGTCTGAGATCTCGATCAGAAAATCTGAGATCTCGTTAAATCAACATGGAGAAACAAAAATCTGGTAAAATTTCCATACTATATGGTTATTACATTTTTATTTTTAACAAAGCACACTTCCAGCTAATAAAATGGCTTCTGTTTTGATAATTTTTCTATTCATATGGTAACGATTTCCAGAAATTCTGGATTTTAAAATTGTTATTCTTTTTACCACATATTTAGTAAAAACATACAAAACTAAGAAGTAAATATATCCGAATAAGTTGTTATTATGCCATGCTCTAAGATACAGTTATAAAAGTCTGAGATCTCGATCAGAAAATCTGAGATCTCGATAAATCAACATGGAGAAACAAAAATCTGGTAAAATTTTCATACTATATGGTTATTACATTTTTATTTTTAACAGAACACACTTCCAGCTAATAAGATGGTTTCTGTTTTGATAATTTTTCTATTCATATGGTAACGATTTCCAGAAATTCTGGATTTCAAAATTATTGTTCTTTCTACCAAATATTTAGTAAAAACATACAAATCTAGGAAGTAAATATATCAGAATAAGTTGTTATTATTCCAAGCTCTAAGATACAATTATAAAAGTACCATATTTACCAAATTTTATCTCATATTATAAAAACATGTTTTATTGTTTATATTACTATAACTATTACCAAAGTGCTTCAGCAAAAACTACCAAGTTTTTCTGGTGTTGCCATAAGGCAAGAGCAGAGTAAATTTTTTCGTATTCTGGTAGATTTGGCCAGACTTTTTTTCTGAGTGAGCATAAATGGAGTTAACAATGTTTGATTTGATTAACTAGTCCAACTTGTTCATCCTTCATTTACGTGTTTGATTTGTTTTGTTTTTTTTAGTTATAGAGTGATAGTATGTGTGAAGAGAACAATTGCAATATTTCATTCTAAAACGATGGCCAAGGACCAAGCCCCATTTTTTAGGTCTATATATTTATTGAGTATGCCACGTACTTTTGACCTCTGGCAGATGACGTGGGCCGTGCATGAGCTGATGTCACCCTCTCAAAGACTTTGCTATTTTAGGTTTTAGTGATCAACATCAGCAACCGTATGGTTAATAAGAGTCTGAATCACAAATTAAAAGTTCAAATAATAAACAGTTGCTGCTTTGAATAATCAAATAAAAAACTTAAAACTTCGTTAAAAAACAAGCTTTGCTCTAGAGATTGAGAACTACTGTAACTAGCATTTTGTGTACGAGTTTTCTTAAAAGAAATATATAATTTCTGCAAATAATTATTGTCAATAAGATAGTAAAAAAAAATACTCCACACATTCATGTTCGCATTAAAATAAAGATATCAAATAAAATATACTCAGTTATGTACTATCAAAAAATAAATATCGTATTTTATTTTATTTCATCGCTAAAAGGATAGTAAAAATTTTCCAATAATTAAGCAATAGAAAGCACAAGGAAGAAATTGGAATAAGACCTGAAAGTGTTCTATTTCCAATGAAAATCATTAAGTAAATAATTAGTAAACAATTATTAAGTAATAATTGAGTAATTATTAAGTAATATATTTTGGGTCATTCAACAACCTTCGCTCGTCCTAATGTTCGTTCAGGAGGCATGTGCCCTCCTCTATTAAAACTTAGACGTGGCTGTACAGTTGAAAAAATTAATTTGCTTTCACAGATGTATATCAATATAAATTCAATTTTGCAATCTGCACACCTTGTTTTAGATTTCATTTCTCTAAAGATCTTAATTTAAATGGGTGCCTGGAAAATATTTGAAACTTAGGACAGAAACATAATTCTCTATTTTTATAAATTTTTTTTGTTTGAAAACCTTCGCAAAAGATGTCCGGTGAAAATCAAAATTTTTATTTGTTTGCTATAGCGAATCAATTCTTTTTCAGACAGGCATATTCTCAGTTTATCAAACAATAAATAATAAAACCTGCTTGATAGGGGAAAAAAGATTATTTTTATTTTTTAGTTGTGCTTAACTTGTCAAAGTCAGCTTTAGTTTAAATAGATGACCCATCTGAGAGTTTGCCAGATTCATTATTTGCCAACAAGTTGTCTTTAAACTTGATGGATAGTTTTGAAGATTTAATTTTTTGTCAGTGATTTTTTTTTCTTTGAAGTGAACAATATGGCGAACAAAAAAGAATTAAAACAAGGTGCAGTCCCTATATACTTAACTCTGAGTATTGGTGGCAAATGTTTAAATTGCTTACCCTACCACGAATGCAATAATGAGATATGATTGACTAAACAAAAATTTTTTTTTTGTTTTTAAATTCTTTTTAAAAATTTATTCTTAAACACGTAACAACTCAATATGAATAAAAGGGAATTAGGAAAAAAAACTTGTAGCTAATTGTAAATATTATTATCAATATTTTTGCAAGGAGAAAAAATTATAATTTTTGTTTTAAAATTGCGTGCATAAATCATCTACTCCAATTTATCAATTCTGTTAAAACCGTAAATGGGAGGAATTACTTTTTGCTTGTCAAATAAAATAAGAAAAGAGATTACCTTCTCTTTTTTTTATCACCAATATGCAAGTCCCAAGTTTGCTAAAATTATTTACAGTGTTTGTAATATTTTACTGTTACTTATAAGTTTATCAACAACTCTAAGCTTGCTTATGCACAATAAAAAATAAATATTGAAATTTTTCGAAACTTTATTAGTTCTTGACGAAACCGTTTCCTGATCAAAGCTTCTGTCAAAAGGATCCAGATCAAAGCTTCGGTCAAAATGACGAAATAACCTTTGTTTCTTCTTCGAGAAAGCGAATTAGTACAGACATTTTTTGTAGTTTTTCATTCTAGTTTCATCAAATCAGGAATTACTTTCATAGGTTTAATCTGGTGAGATATCGATGAGGTTTCGAGTTGAGAAATCATTCACATCACACAATAACGAGTTCTCGTTTCATTTTAAATCACGTGATTTCGTGACGAAATGATTCATCACGAATGTCATTGAAATGATCACACTGTCGATGACATAATTCAAGAATCATGTCAAGAATTTTTAATACCTAATAAGTGTGAGTTTTATTCTTAATAGTGTGGCAAAGCTCAGAAATTTAAATCTGAAAAATCTGCTTGTCAGTTTTTGATGAGTTTGAAATACATATAAAATATGTAAAAAAAGTCCCAAATTTATTTTGAAATAGCAATTCTAGCTTTTTTAACTGAGAACATTCTCTTGCAATTAAGCAAACGGAATATTTTTTCTAAATTTTTATTAATGATTATTATTATTTGCCTTAATGAAAAAAAATAGTTAAGGAACTTTTATATTTTTTCATGTTGAACATTTTGTCAACACCAAAATAGTGAAACAAGAGATTTTATCTTGAAATTAAAGCTGTTATCGAAAACCATTAGAATTTCGTAATTATTTTTAAGTTTATGTTCATTTTATAACGCACTGCCAATGAATTAATAATTAAAACAGATTCTCTAATATACTGAATAATAAATACTGTGAACTGATGGTTTATCTATGACTGTTGTCAATAAAATTTAATTTTATAATATATATTAGGTTTGCATCGAACATAGTTACCTTAATTTGTAATATAAAACTGCTTGCTTGTTGAAAGCTAATAATCATTAGCTGAACAGTAAAGCATTTCTGGAATTGTTAGGGTTGAAATTTCACACCACCTTTCCCAATGTCGGTCTGTTATTTCCAATTTATTAAAGCAATGGGTATTTTCCAAACTCTGAAAAGCAATATCTGCTTACAAGATGTGAAGTAAAACTAATTAACAGTGGTGGGATTTTACATTAAATTGCGAATACGGAATTATTATTATTGAATGAAATTCCCTCTAAATTGTAAGTAGAGCTTAATTTAAACAGATTATTAAATATGGTGCTGAATTGAAGGAATATGATTCAACCATTGCCTTGTAGATCATCAAAAAATGTTCGAAACTTTTTCATCTGTGTCTTTGTTAGTTATAATATCCACATCTTAAATCAATAATCAAACAGTGTATCGACTTTGAGACTTAGAACTCATCGGAGTATCTTTAACATTATTTTGCAAAGAAATGAAGTAGAACACTATTTATTCGTGATATTAATAATATTAATATATATTAATATATATTAATATATATTAATATATATTAATATATATTAATATTATTAATATATATTAATAATAAATATTAACCCTGGAAGGAGATAGGGGTCCCCCTTAGTATCATTCATGCATATTTTGTTGCTACTGTTGTGTATTTAAAAAAAAATATCGAAAAAAATTTATGACTGATGTGTGAGCCTTATAGATGCTTATATTTAGAATGACAGTGGGGAGTTCAAGTGTATTTTGGAAATCATCCCACATATAGGCTAACTACCTTTTTTTTTCTTCCTCCAGACGTGGACACGTACCTAGGTTTGCAAAACCCTTACCCGTATAGTCCACGTCTGGCTACCAGTCTAGCTCGCCACAACCCGGTGAGCTAGCCTGATCAGAGGGAATTTATTTTTAAAAGAAATTTGCATATTACATAATACATATAAAAAATTTTACAATAAAAAACAACATTGAAAGTCTTGCAGAAGACAATGAAGTGCAAGTTGCTTCAGAAATAACAATGACTGAAACAATAAATGAAGAAAAAAGAACATGAGCAATAAAAAAAATGAATTTTGTTATATGCATAAAAATTTGAAAAAGAGAAATATAAAGAAAAAGAATAAAGAAAGTGTACATAAATATAATGTTATCATGTTAGACAAAAAAAAATATTTTAAATATATGAATATATATATATATTTATTAAGACAATTTTTTTTAGTAAGCAGACCATAATCTTAATGAGGTTAACACTAAAATTTTATTAATTTATCATTAATGGATAAAAAATGCATCGTGTTTTTAAGTTTAGTATTTAAAGTCTTGTTAGCTAGGAAGTTTTTCTGCCATTTGTATAGGTTAGATTGATTTGGCGGACGGGTATGCCAAGAGGCAGCGTGAATACATTCAGTAAGATAATGCTGCCCAGTTGGCCGCATGTACATTGATCAGTGTCAGCTATGTTTAGGAATTTGAAATATGTAGGGAAGGGACCATGTCCAGTAAGGAACCATATTTCTTGCTTTGTAGGTATGGATTTAAAGTAGTTTATTTTGGGAATAATGTTATAAAGTCTTCGGCCTTTGTCGATGTTATCCCAATATATTTGCCAGTGTGCTCTCGTGTTGTTGTTATTGAAGAAGGCCATTAAGGCAATGGGGGTGCGATTGTTCTTTTTTTCCAGTGCGTCATCCATGGCCAAGAATTCGCAACACCCATACGTCACACCCATTTGCAGGGAGGACCCATTCATACATTCATTCATTCATTCATCCACATATCGCAATATTGACTTGAACTAGAGAACGATCAATCTCCAATACACTACCCCCAGAGGTATGATTTGGTAAAGGAACATAGAGAGCCTTGCGACTCGGCAGATTTAACGTAGTCACCATTTACTACACCGGTTATCTTCGGCCGGCAGAATTTAAACTCCCGTTCTTACGAACTGAAGTCCAGAGCCTTACCAACCAGGCTAACCTGAACTCCAATAGCTCTCATAGGTAGGCTATATATCCACCATTTTGGCAGGTATGTTTAGTGTTTAATGTTCAGTGTTTCTAGTGTTAACGTAAAACCTTAATTATCCATCATTGAAGAAGTTATTAAACATTGGGACAAGCTGATTGTTTTCTTGTAAGAACCATAGTTCACTTAAAGAGGAAATATTTTATTCCTATCGATTCAGGGAAGAAAAAGACACTTAAATAAAGGGAATGTGAATTAAATCTATTCTTAGTATCATTGCAAAAAAACTAGTATTATAATTTCCTTACAGTAGGAACAATGATGTAAACTGCAAAATATATCTAGCTATATTTCATTGTATTTGAAGATACAGTTTTCTTTTCTTTTAGGGATAACGATAACATTTTGGTCTAAATTAATATATTATTCTGTACAAAGACATTATTTTTGCCCTTAGTAGACTCTATAACAAACTAGACATTCCATAAGAAACTTGACACTATAAGAAACTAGATAGAACTTCTAGATATTTTTTTCATTTATTTACAGTTACATTAAAATTTTTTATATTATAACCCCTTATCAGTTTCGTAGAAATAAAATATATCTTACATTTGTGCTACCCACAATTTCGCGATCTAGAATTATTAATACATGTGCTAGATTACTTGTGTTTTATTAAACAGAAAAATTGCTTCAAAGTATAATTGTAATTACTTATTTTTTTTTATCTACACTTGCATATTTATATTTGTAACTTAAACAGTAGTAATAAAGCTAAAAAAGATTTATTATTAGAAAAACAAAAGGGAGATTATATAGCAAAAATTCCAATTTTTTTAAAAGTGGACATTTTTATAACAGAGTATCTCTCGAGCTGTACTTTATAAGTTTTCAACACAAAACGCCCATGAATGTTTTATTTCCGTTTTCCAAATGCTCTTCTGAATGATTTAAAAATCTGAATCTATGTATTTGTTATTGTAAATTAATGTTGTAAATAAATGACAAGCAATATTTTAAGATAATGCTGCAGCTTTAATATGTTTTTGTTCGGACTTTTACAAATACAATAATACTATTAAGAGCACCTTTTTTTTTCTTTAGTATTTGGCTGATATTTTGGTTCCCCTTAGGAAAATTTGCCATAGGTTTGCCATAAAAAATGCCATAGGATATTCCTATGGGGTTTTGCCTATGGCAAAAATTTTGCCATACACTTTTGCCATACATGTATGGCAAAAGTGTATGGCAAAATTTTTGCCATAGGCAAAACCCCATAGGAATATCCTATGGCAAATTTTTGCCATACATGTATGGTAAAATTTTACCATAGGCAAAACCCCATAGGAATATCCTATGGCATTTTTTATATGGCAAAAATTTTCCATACGTATATGGCAAAAGTGTATGGCAAAATTTTGCCATAGGCAAAACCCCATAGGAATATCCTATGGCATTTTTTTTTATATGGCAAAATTTTACCATAGGCAAAACCCCATAGGAATATCCTATGGCATTTTTTATATGGCAAATTTTTGCCATTAAACTTAGATGTGCTACAGCTTATGACGAAATAATTTTCCATAGGCTATGGTACACCTTTGCCATACAGCTATGGCAACATTTCTCGATGATATTTTATCATACATCAAAAAATAGTTACTTACAAGAATCATTCGCAATGGAAATTAAAAATGCAAAACTTAATAATTGTAGAATAAATATATATCCAGAAAGCTTTTTTTTCAAAAATTTCTTTGATAAACTTCTCTTGTTTCACTTGCAGAATCCTTTCTGAATGCTGTTCTTATTCAAATAAATTTTAAATGGTTAGTACTAACCGTTAGAAAATGGGTTCGGCCGTCGGAGCGAGTGGGGAAAGTATTGGTTATGTTGATTAGGAACAAAATATATTGAGTACAGGCAACCAATATTTGTTAAAACTGTAAAAAACAAGAAAATAGAAAGTGAGTCTGGAGGTCGGAGCGAGTATAAAAAGCGTTAATTTGATTGATTGGTATCATAATTAGTTAGATAAGCGTCAGATATTAGAGGAACCTAAAAGAACGCGAGGCAAAATAACGGTCCGATGGTCGGAGCGAGTATGAAAATTCTTTAAATTTTGATATGTGATACTAAACTAAAAATTAAACAGACTACTAAAACAATAAAATACTATTAAAACTCAAAAGATAAAGAGTGGGGCCGGTGGTCGAAGCGAAATTAGTTTAAAATAGATCAAACGGGACAAAAGCTGAATATGTAACGGTGCAACCAGTGGTGGCATGTGAACAAAATTTTATCTATACAAAAGATGGTATTAGACTATGAAAAGCTAAGAATAGAAAACAGGCTAAATTAGTTGATCCCCTACTAGTGAGAGATAAAAAAACTCAAAAAATTTATGTTGAGTTGTGTTAAGCACATTTAGAAAAGAGAACACAATATAGAAACATTGGTAAATACAAAACATGTTTAAGACATGATTGAAATTGGTGAAATTAATAATTGTTATTGACAAATTTACACTTGGTCAGGGATAGTAAATAAAAATTAATTTTGTATAGGGAATCACTATGACGAAAAAGTTGTAAACTTAAGGAAAGATTAAATTGTTAAAAGCATTTTTGGTTACAGCAGCAGATGATATGGCCAGGGACTGTCAAGTTGATGATATTGAAGCAAAACAATTGTCAGCCAGTAATCCAGCAAATCTAGTTAAGTGATGACTCTAAGCTATGTATAAACATGTAACAGAACATTGTACAAATATATGTGGATACTTAAGAAATATTAGTTGTAAAATAGTAAAACACAGAGACATGATAAAAAACAATTTAATGGCAAGCAAAAATAAACACCAAATATAAATATAAAGCCCTAACATATGTAAGATAATGTAAAAAAGCATTGCAAGAACCTAAGTGGAATTAAAATAAAAAACTAATTAGAATGTAAACACTGATAAAAGTACCAGACAGCCGGAAATTAAAAACTTAATAAATTCAGATAGATAATTACATAGGCGTTTGGAATAAAATGTTTTTGACCAAGAATGAGATCGAAAAAATATTAAAATAAGTAGCCAAAGTTATCGAAAGATTCCACTTGTAATGGATGACACGTTAATATGGCGGTCTGATACTCTAAGCCTAAATCAATGGAACATCGGATTTTAAACACTCAAAATGGAAAAATTGGCCACCCGGAGGCCGGAAAAGACTCACCAGGAATGCCTTGTGGGTTTACATGTTGAATTTAATTAACTTCGGGGTGAAATAATGGATATTTATTTCTTTTAGAAGATGTTTTTGAGGACTCCATAGAAGTTGTTGTTTCGTTGGTGGAGATCTAGATCAGCTTTTCTCTATGGTATACTGCCATACAAATCTTTAAGGTTACCATTGGCCTATGGTATACTGCCATACAAATTTCTGTGGTTGCCATAGGCCAATGGTGACGTGCCATACAAATCCTTATGGTTACCATTAGTCTATGGTATACTGCCATACAAATCTTTATGGTAGCCATAGGCTTTTGGGTTTTGCCATACAAATCTCTATGGTAACCATAGGCGTATGGTATCTTGCCATATAAATTTCTATGGTAGCCATAGGCTTACGGTGTTGTGCCATACAAATCTCTATGGTAGCCATAGGCTTATGGTGTTGTACCATACAAATCTCTATGGTAACCATAGGCGTATGTTATCTTGCCATATAAATTTCTATGGTAGCCATAGGTTGCCATAGATTACCATAGGCTTCTCTATGGCAAATTTTCCTAAGGGTCAGTATGCAGTCATACAAAATACGATTGAACTTGAAATTCCTCCTCATGTAATATGTTTTAGATATTTTTCTTACAAAATTTAAAACTAAATTGTTTATAATCACAATGTAAAAAATGTCAGAAACTAATTTTGACGCGACAAAAATGTGAACTCAGAGAACTTCATTTTATATCATGTTTCCGATCAATCGATAAGCATTTATTTTATTTTTAAAAGGAGGAAACTGAATCTCATTGTTGCGAATTCAGTTTCAAAGTGTAGTGAGTGGAATTATAAGTAAGAGTAAAGTGTAGCACTACAACTATTATAATCCTATTCACTAGTATATAAGACATGTTAACTTTATTCTATTAGGAAGTATCGTTTGCTTTATTACTATTGACACTGTCAGAAATCTAGCCCCATATGGGTGACTCGTAAACGTGATCTGAACACGCTTACCTTGACTGGAACGTCCACTTACATTTGGACTACTCAGTCTCAATCATACGCAATGGGGCCCTGTACACATTCTACTGCTGATTGCAACATATGAGCGACCATGCCCAGAATCGCGATCTTAATGCTGCTTTCACGATCAGCACTCGAAGTCCGGTAATTTCAATACAGCTCTCCTTGCCTCTCTCAAGGCATCAATGAATCAACTAGTGTTATCTATTTATCGAATTCTATATATATCCTGGAAATATTAAGAAACGTTTTTGAAAACTGCATGCCCCTTAGGAAAATTTGCCATAGAGAAGCCTATGGTAATCTATGGCAACCTATGGCTACCATAGAAATTTGTATGGCAAGATACCATACGCCTATGGTTACCATAGAGATTTGTATGGCACAACACCATAAGCCTATGGCTACCATAGAGATTTGTATGGCACAACCCCATAAGCCTATGGCTACCATAGAAATTTATATGGCAAGATACCATACGCCTATGGTTACCATAGAGATTTGTATGGCAAAACCCCAAAAGCCTATGGCTACTATAAATATTTGTATGGCAGTATACCATACACTAATGGTAACCATAAGGATTTGTATGGCACGTCACCATTGGCCTATGGCAACCACAGAAATTTGAATGGCAGTATACCATAGGCCAATGGTAACCTTAAAGATTTGTATGGCAGTATACCATAGAGAAAAGTTGATCTAGATCTCCACCAACGAAACAACAACTTCTATGGAGTCCTCAAAAACATCTTCTAAAAGAAATAAATATCCATTATTTCATCCCGAAGTTAATTAAATTCAACATGTAAACCCACAAAGCATTCCTGGTGAGTCTTTTCCGGCCTCCGGGTGGCCAATTTTTCCATTTTGGAGTGTTTAAAATCAGATGTTCCATTGATTTAGGCTTAGAGTATCAGACCGCCATATTAACGTGTCATCCACTACAAGTGGAATCTTTCGCAAACTTTGGCTACTTATTTTAATAGTTTTTCGATCTCATTCTTGGTCAAAAACAATTTATTGCAAACGCCTATGCGATTATCTATCTGAATTTATTAAGTTTTTTTAATTTCCGGCTGTCTGGTACTTTTATCAGTGTTTACATTCTCATTAGTTTTTAATTTTAATTCCACTTAGGTTCTTGCAATGCTTTTTTACATAAATCTTACATATGTTAGGGCTTTATATTTATTTTTTGTGTTTAAATTTTGCTTGCCATTAAATTGTTTTTATCATGTCTCTGTGTTTTACTTTTTTACAACTAATATTTCTTAAGTATCCACATATATTTGTACAATGTTCTGTTACATGTTTATACATAGCTTAGGGTCATCACTTAACTAGATTTGCTGGATTACTGGTTGACAATTGTTTTGCTTCAATATCATCAACTGAACAGTCCCTGGCCATATCATCTGCTGCTATAACCAAAAATGCTTCTAACAATTTAATCTTTCCTTAAGTTTACAACTTTTTCGTTATAGTGATTCCCTATACCCAATTAATTTTTATTTATTATCCCTAACCAAGTGTAAATTTGTCAATAACAATTATTAATTTCACCAATTTTAATCATGTCTTAAACATGTTTTGTATTTACCAATGTTTCTATATTGTGTTCTCTTTTCTAAATGTGCTTAACACAACTCAACATAAATTTTCTGAGTTTTTTTATCCCTCACTAGTAGGAGATCAACTAATTTAGCCTGTTTTCTATTCTTAGCTTTTCATAGTCTAATACCATCTTTTTTATGGATAAAATTTTGTTCACATGCCACCACTGGTTGCACCGTTACATATTCAGCTTTTGTCCCGTTTGATCTATTTTAAACTAATTTCGCTTCGACCACCGGCCCACTCTTTATCTTTTGAGTTTTAATAGTATTTTATTGTTTTAGTAGTCTGTTTAACTTTTAGTTTAGTATCACATATCAAAATTTAAAGAATTTTCATACTCGCTCCGACCATCGGACCGTTATTTTGCTTCGCGTTCTTTTAGGTTCCTCTAATATCTGAGGCTTATCTAACTAATTATGATACCAATCAATCAAATTAACGTTTTTTATACTCGCTCCGACCTCCGGACCCACTTTCTATTTTCTTGTTTTTACAGCTTTAACAAATATTAGTTGCCTGTACTCAATATATTTTGTTCCTAATCAACATAACCAATATTTTCCCCACTCGCTCCGTCCACCGTACCCATTTTCTAGCGGTTAGTACTAACTGTTTGAAATTTATTTGAATAAAACCGCATACAAAAAGGATTCTGCAAGTAAAACAGGAGAAGTTTATCAAAGAAATTTTAAAAAAAGCTTTCTGGATATAAATTTATTCTACAATTATTAAGTTTTGCATTTTTAATATCCATTGCGAAAGATTCTTGTAAGTAATTATTTTTTGACGTATGGTAAAATATCAACGAGAAATGTTGCCATAGCTGTATGGCAAAGGTATACCATAACCTATGGAAAAATATTTTTTCATAAACTGTAGCACATCTTAGTTTTATGGCAAAAATTTGCCATATAAAAAAATGCCATAGGATATTCCTATGGGGTTTTGCCTATGGCAAAATTTTGCCATACACTTTTGCCATACACTTATGGCAAAACTTTGCCATACAAAAAAATGCCATAGGATATTCCTATGGGGTTTTGCCTATGGCAAAATTTTGCCATTCAAAAAAATGCCATAGAATATTCCTATGGGGTTTTGCCTATGGCAAAAATTTGCCATACATGTATGGCAAAATTCTGCCATACGTATATGGCAAAATTTTTGCCATAGGCAAAACCCCATAGGAATATCCTATGGCATTTTTTTATGGCAAACCTATGGCAAATTTTCCTAAGGGGCACCATAGTTGATGATTTAACCTATAAAATTGAATAACGTTGTTTAAAGAAATATCCTTTCTTACGTATTTTAAGATATTTTCGGAGCAGGTTTCTTTATCTAAACACTTAAATACTTTTGAACCATTCCCATAATGGAAGTTTCAACACTTTAAATACAAGAATAAACTTATGATATTATGAGCCATATTAAAAAAAAAATGTTAACAATATCATACAAATTTTTAAAAGATCTATTAGAAGACATACCGAATACTGTTATTTTTTATATGAATATCCTGTTCACAGAAAAAAGCATCGCCAAGACTACCTGAAAACGGTAAATTTTATCATTTTTTGGTAAACAACACTTTCAGATAAAACAACACTTTTAATTAAGGAGACAATAGTTTAAAATATGTAACATATTGCTTGAATTTCGGGTTTATTTTTAAGGGAAAACATACATAAATATTTAAAAAAAAATACAGACAAAAAAGTAGTGTTGCAAAACATTGGGATTACGTAGAAATAGAAACAATTATTATTTATGTCTATTTTTCTGTTTTTTTTCTTCCTTTTTTTCGATTTTCTTCGTTGTATTCTCTGTTAGTAAACTGGAAAGGATTCTGCAGAAAATAGAACAAAAGTCAACGAAGACTAAGGAAGAAAATTGGACTTATCTACGAAAAATGAAATAAAATCTTTTTTTATAAAGACTGAACAGTTAAAGAACACGTAGTGCTTTATGTATTTATTGTTAAAAATGTTGTTTACAACGAAATAGGGTTAATAATCGATATTTTGCTATTAAAAATAAATTCTCTCATATCTTAGTAAAATACTGTTAAGAAGTGTTATGCACGGTACAATAATCTCTTCAATGGTAATATTTCCAGTGAAAAACTGTAATTCTGGTTAATTAAATCAAAATATATGGTATTTAAACTATTTACATGGCAATGGTGTTTGTTCATATCGTAACGGCTTACTGTAAATTCTGGTTTTCAAAATTCTAATTCTAATTACTACACATGTAGTAAAAAAATACATTAAATTTAAAAATATATTTTAACGAATTAATAGTTTTTATGCCATGCTCTAAGGTTCCATGATAAAATTTTAGCCTTTTTACCAAATTTAAACACACATTATAAAACCATATATTATTGTTAATTTAGCAAAATAATTATCAAAGGGCATTGGTAAAAACTACTGTGCCTTTTGCTGTTCCCATAAAACTACAAACTCGGTAAGTCTCACCATATTCTAGTTTTTTTAATCATTTTCTTTCTTCTCTCCCTTAGGAAAATTTGCCATAGAGAAGCCTATGGTAATCTATGGCAACCTATGGCTACCATAGAAATTTGTATGGCAAGATACCCTACGCCTATGGTTACCATAGAGATTTGTATGGCACAACACCATAAGGCTATGGCTACCATAGAGATTTGTATGGCACAACCCCATAAGCCTATGGCTACCATAGAAATTTATATGGCAAGATACCATACGCCTATGGTTACCATAGAGATTTGTATGGCAAAACCCCAAAAGCCTATGGCTACCATAAATATTTGTATGGCAGTATACCATAGACTAATGGTAACCATAAGGATTTGTATGGCACGTCACCATTGGCCTATGGCAACCACAGAAATTTGTATGGCAGTATACCATAGGCCAATGGTATCCTTAAAGATTTGTATGGCAGTATACCATAGAGAAAAGTTGATCTAGATCTCCACCAACGAAACAACAACTTCTATGGAGTCCTCAAAAACATCTTCTAAAAGAAATAAATATCCATTATTTCACCCCGAAGTTAATTAAATTCAACATGTAAACCCACAAGGCATTCCTGGTGAGTCTTTTCCGGCCTCCGGGTGGCCAATTTTTCCATTTTTGAGTGTTTAAAATCAGATGTTCCATTGATTTAGGCTTAGAGTATCAGACCGCCATATTAACGTGTCATCCACTACAAGTGGAATCTTTCGCAAACTTTGGCTACTTATTTTAATATTTTTTCGATCTCATTCTTGGTCAAAAACAATTTATTGCAAACGCCTATGCGATTATCTATCTGAATTTATTAAGTTTTTTAATTTCCGGCTGTCTGGTACTTTTATCAGTGTTTACATTCTCATTAGTTTTTTATTTTAATTCCACTTAGGTTCTTGCAATGCTTTTTTACATTATCTTACATATGTTAGGGCTTTATATTTATTTTTTGTGTTTAATTTTTGCTTGCCATTAAATTGTTTTTTATCATGTCTCTGTGTTTTACTATTTTACAACTAATATTTCTTAAGTATCCACATATATTTGTACAATGTTCTGTTACATGTTTATACATAGCTTGGGGTCATCACTTAACTAGATTTGCTGGATTACTGGTTGACAATTGTTTTGCTTCAATATCATCAACAGAACAGTCCCTGGCCATATCATCTGCTGCTATAACCAAAAATGCTTCTAACAATTTAATCTTTCCTTAAGTTTACAACTTTTTCGTCATAGTGATTCCCTATACCCAATTAATTTTTATTTACTATCCCTGACCAAGTGTAAATTTGTCAATAACAATTATTAATTTCACCAATTTTAATCATGTCTTAAACATGTTTTGTATTTACCAATGTTTCTATATTGTGCTCTGTTTTCTAAATGTGCTTAACACAACTCAACATAAATTTTCTGAGTTTTTTTATCCCTCACTAGTAGGGGATCAACTAATTTAGCCTGTTTTCTATTCTTAGCTTTTCATAGTCTAATACCATATTTTTTATGGATACAATTTTGTTCACATGCCTGGTTGCAATACTGGTTGCACCGTTACATATTCAGCTTTTGTCCCGTTTGATCTATTTTAAACTAATTTCGCTTCGACCACCGGCCCCACTCTTTATCTTTTGAGTTTTAATAGTATTTTATTGTTTTAGTAGTCTGTTTAATTTTTAGTTTAGTATCACATATCAAAATTTAAAGAATTTTCATACTCGCTCCGACCATCGGACCGTTGTTTTGCTTCGCGTTCTTTTAGGTTCCTCTAATATCTGAGGCTTATCTAACTAATTATGATACCAATCAATCAAATTAACGTTTTTTATACTCGCTCCGACCTCCGGACCCACTTTCTATTTTCTTGTTTTTACAGCTTTAACAAATATTAGTTGCCTGTACTCAATATATTTTGTTCCTAATCAACATAACCAATATTTTCCCCACTCGCTCCGTCCACCGGACCCATTTTCTAGCGGTTAGTACTAACTGTTTGAAATTTATTTGAATAAGAACCGCATACAAAAAGGATTCTGCAAGTAAAACAGGAGAAGTTTATCAAAGAAATTTAAAAAAAAGCTTTCTGGATATATATTTATTCTACAATTATTAAGTTTTGCATTTTTAATATCCATTGCGAAAGATTCTTGTAAGTAATTATTTTTTGACGTATGGTTAAATATCAACGAGAAATGTTGCCATAGCTGTATGGCAAAGGTATACCATAACCTATGGAAAAATATTTCTTCATAAACTGTAGCACATCTTAGTTTTATGGCAAAAATTTGCCATATAAAAAAATGCCATAGGATATTCCTATGGGGTTTTGCCTATGGCAAAATATTGCCATACACTTATGGCAAAACTTTGCCATACAAAAAAATGCCATAGGATAGTCCTATGGGATTTTGCCTATGGCAAAAATTTTGCCATTCAAAAAAATGCCATAGAATATTCCTATGGGGTTTTGCCTATGGCAAAAATTTGCCATACATGTATGGCAAAATTCTGCCATACGTATATGGCAACCCCATAGGAATATCCTATGGCATTTTTTTATGGCAAACCTATGGCAAATTTTCCTAAGGGCTGTGTGATCTCAGAACAGGAAAATATTTTAAAAAGCAACACAAGTGAATGTTAATTAATGTAATTGTAAATGTTAATTAATCTGCCTGATGTAAGCAATCTTGATCATCACAGCATTCTTGTAAGCCTTATTTCCAAACTTCAACGGTATAATAGTTTTATTTTGTCTTGCACAGTGGGCACAAGCGAAAAAAACAATATAAATTTCGTAAAAGCTAGCAATAGTGTGCGATGATATCATTTATTTTTATGTAATAATCTCTGTATCAATATAAGAATCGAAACGAACCTCTAATAAAGGATTACAAATTATCCGGGATTTATCGTATTTTTTCTCTCAATGTTATTACATATGGAGTTTGTAAGTTTTTTCGTTTATTTCATAGTATTTTGTATAATTTCCACATGATTCAAGATCGTTAACTGCCTTTGCTAAAGCTAGACAAATAGAAAATTTGCTGGAGAGGAAGCCATATGTCGAGCAAAAACAAGATTAATTCACAGATCTTTTTTTAAGTTTGGTTTGGATTCAACTTTCACGTAATCAAGTCCTAAGCTTTGAGACCAGCCAAGTTTCACTCAAAGAAAACAGTGTAAATTGGTCAAAAATTCAAACCAAAGAATAATAAACTTTAGCTTCATTTTTATTTTGAAACATCAATACAAATCAAAAATAAAGCTGAAGTTGAAAATGGAAGCTAAGTTTCTAAACAAATAATTGTAATGAAATTAAAAAGAAGAAGGAAAAAAAAACGAAAATATATCAGGAATATTATGGCTAAAAATGTAACTTTGTTTTTAATATTTTCATTGCATGCAACCAGAAATGCTAACTTACCCTTAAAATAATACTTTATAATCTTTTTTGAAAAATATTTTTTAAATTAAATTTCTAACACGCCTTTTTTTATTATAACAAGAGTGGGACGAGTGCTTAAAATTTAACCAACTCAAAGTTAAAATAGCACAAATTTAAACTTACATGTATAATCCCCACGTGTATTAGCTTTCTCATCCCTCTTTGTTTGACTTTAGGAATTTTAATTCCTACGTCTCCAAATTTGAATGGGACAATATGTTTCTGAAACATATGATAAATTTAATAAAAAGATAAACAGGATATCACAAGGTAAACTTTAAAACAATCTTTCAGTAAACAAATTTGGAAGAAAACTCAAGCATCTAAGATTATTCATTATCGTAAAATATCTTTTCGGGCCATGAATTACTCAATAAAGCTTCCTTTAGAGATAAATACGTACTGTACTAAGAAAATTATTAACTCCGTTATAATAACTATTACTGAATATTTAGTGCTTTGTTCTATGTATTTTACCCATTATTTTGGACCACCTGTGACCGCGATAGTTTAAGTAAACAAAGTAGCTTATAATATATGCATGCGGGAATTCTACTTAATTGTAATAAGTTCATCTTTTATGCATGATATCCTTGAGTGGGCTAAGATTGCTTTTAATATTGAGTGCTTTGTTGACAATAGAAGGGCTTAAGAAAACTCTGTATGAAGATGGAGATTGGACAGTTTGAACAATACTTGTTTTCAAAGGCTTTTTTTGAATGAAAGAATTTTTGTTAAAGAAGGATTAGAAAAAAAATATTTTAATATTTTAATACTCGGGACATTAGTGTTTATATTAATAATTGAAAATATTTATTTCATAATTATTTGAGAAATTTTATAACAGTTTTAATGCATTATTTTTTTTATTGTTACTAGTCATGTATGTAAATAGTGCTTAAATCTTTTGAAAAAAAAACACTTTACTAATAGTGACACGATTTTCTAATCTATTTACATGAGAATTTTTACACTATACAGATTGTATGAGTATGTAATTTGATCCGGAATTTCTTTCGGACAAATTAAATTAAGGTAAAAAGTGATGGAACTCAGTAGCACTGTACCTTTTACAGTAAAATTCATTTAATTGGAGCATGTTACGTAACAAAAAATCTGATAAATTTTAATTTTTTCAGTGATAATTAACGTAATATCATTGAATCATTCTCATTAAATAAATGTTACTGTAAAAATTAAGGAATAGTATTTTACGGAAAAATGAATTTTATATATGATGCAACTATTATACTTGTAATTATATAACGTAACGTAAATTATCCCGGAAGTTTTCGCAGTGCATTGCATGACAAATGTATTTCTTTTTAACTAAAACAGTTTAACTATGCTCAGATGTAATATAAAGAAAATAATTGTTATTATTACTTTCTGAACTCTTTGTGTATCCAGATTTCTCTATTTAAATAGAATAAGATCAAAATAATGAAATAAACAAACTTTTCACTAAAATATCTTTTTTTGGTCAATTTGCCATACTCCAATTTTTTTTTCTTATACTCGATCAAAAAGTTTTTGTGACTAATTTTATTCCTTAAATCTGTCTTACTTTGATCCAAAAACCATAAAACAGTTTCGTTACTTATAAGACAAGGTTTTGGTTACTGTTTCATTATGAAATATTGAACGTCGTTGTTTAATAGTGTTAGTAACAACTTTGTGTTTAATCTGATTCGCTTAGATAATTGAGTACGGATCATTAATATTATGTATTTTATATTATAGAAAGAAACAATGAAAATAAAAAAAATCCTTATTGTTTTACAAATACTTATAGTTCTAAAAAATTTTTCAAGCCTAAAAAAATAAGCTTAAATAACTTTGTTTTAAAACAGTCTTTAAGGCGTATTTCTTTGCAGACTTAATGCTTTTTCTTCAAGATGTTTGGCATTAGAAGGAGTGAGAAAAAAAAGTCAATCAGACACTAGACCCTCTTTTGAAGATTCCGGATGACAAAGGCTAATTACTTCCGGCGTCTTAATGACCAGCTTTTTTCTTAACTCTTTTAAGTTCCAGCAGTTCTGCTGAATCCACCAGATTAGTATAACAACTGAAATCTCTTGGGGAAAAAATAAGTAAAAGCTTAAATCCTTTTATAAGATCTTTTATCGAAAGTATTTATTTATTTCTTTTTAGTTTCTTGCAAAGTTTAAGCAGAATTTTAGAATATCAGAACAGATTTCAAAAGAAAGTTTGGCAATTAAAATTTTAAATTTTAATCAATATGATTGTGTTTCAATAAAACATTAAATCTTAAATTAATGAATTGTGCTATGGAGGAATTCGTACTTGTTGATGGGGGAATGGGAAGAATTAGTAGATTTTATATCAAGTTTCTCTAGATTACATTTTATTGAACAAGAATAAGTTGTTCATGAGAAACGATGCTTGAAGAAATGTATTGATAAAGTTGGGATTATTTAATTGTAATCCAATTTTCCTTCTCACAATGCTCACAAGACATAAAAAAGCGAATTATTTTAAATGGTGAGTTGGATTAGATTAATAATGAAAAAAAAAAAATTTGTTTATAAATAGCTTCAATGATTTTTCAAAAACGAATATTTAAACAATACAAATATTGAATTTTTAAAAGTAGTTCAAAGGGTGTAACTGCAGGAGCGAGCCCAACTTGACGCCTTCTTCCATCACGAAATCAAACATGTGAGTGACATGAATACTTTGGAATATTTTCCCCCTAGAAAAGTTAAGGAATCTATGTTTACTGTTTCTTTTAAGTCAAAATCTGACTTAATTCATGCTAGTTTGTACATCCGAATTTTAAAATTAACCTTTACAGCTTTCTTGTGGGAAGGGGCAATGGAGGGCAGTTGCTGCTATGCTCGCGCAGCACCTGGACCTAATTTGTTTTACAAGTAGCATACGCTAACAATTAATATTCAATTTTAACCTACTCATGCACATCGCTGCATAGTTCTATATTCCAAGTATAACAAGTTCGCGTGGACTAATGGATAAGGTACCTATCTTCGAATCAGAAGATAGCAGGTTCGAGTCCTGTCGCGGATGAACAGTATTGTATTTTTCCAAAAACTTGAAATGACTATCGGCTGTTTCCTTTTTATCATGCATAACTGTATTTTAATTACAATTTCAGTATGGATAATATTTCTTACAGTGTTATATTCCAAGTATAACTAATCAGCGTGGCCTAATGGATAGGCCGTCTGACTTCGAATCAGACGATTGCAGGTTCGAGTCCTGTCGCAGACGAGTAGTATTTGTCCAAAAACTTGAAATGAATACCGATTGCTTCCGTTTTATTATGCATAACTGTATATTAATTACAATTTCAGTACGGATCTTATTTTTTTACAGTTCTATATTTCACGTATAACCAGTTCGTGTGACCTAATGGATAAAGCGTGTAACTTCGAATCAGAAGATCAGAAGATTGCAGGTTTGAGTCCTGTCGCGGACGAGCAGTATTATACTTTTCCAAAACTTAAAATGAATACCGGTTGCTTCCATTTTATCATGTATAACTGTATTTTAATTCCAATTCACTGGTCAGTTCATCTCTGGTCAGTCCATCGACCTATTGTGTTGCGATCTTTCATGATCCAGCCTTTTCTTCTTGGTGTCCTCTTCTTTTGTAATGACGCAGTTACGTGCACTTTATGCCAATAGTATTCCTTGGATGTCTAGTACAGGGGGTGAGGCAGGGTTAAGCCGAGCTAAGGAATCTATGAATTAGCTATTAATTGCTTTCATTTTTTGCCAAGGCCACTTTTTCTTAGTTTTTGCATTCAAAACGTATGTTGACGAAAGAGGGAGAGAATAACGAATTTTAGCTAAATCGAAACACTTGGCCACTTTATTTTGGAAAAATATCTCAAACAGATGTCGAGGGAATATCTGAAAATAGATTTTAATCTGAACTTGTTCAAGGTAATTGAATAAAAAAATTAAATTGTATAACATTATTGAACGTATAATGCATTGGTTATGTAGTTTTCCCTTATTTTTGCTATGTATAATGAACTTGACCTGAATAAAAGCTGATATAAATGAGAAAAAAACAAAATGAACTCTAACATTCTGAGAAATGTAGCTATATCTTGACCCCAAACAGTATAATAATTGAACCATCATTTCATACAAGCTGAGCCATTTTTTGCGTAGTATAACAAATTTGAATAAAAATGGATTTGCTACATAAACTTGTCCTTTTTTTATGTTTCCAACAAAATTGAGCAACAATTTGTTCAACATGACCCGGAAATTCCAACAGTGTTTTAACATGCATTCTAAAAATATTGATTAATTGTGTAATTAAACGGCACAATGGCTTTGAGAGTTTTTACTGCTCTATATTCAAAATCATCTCGTTATCGAGTCGTTTCGGTAACGGTTAACACTTGATTTGATGATAATCAATGTTTAAAAATTACAGAATATCAATGCTACTCATTTATTGGCAGCAAATGATTATCGATAAATAAATAATAAAAAGAATAACAACATAACGGGTGATCAACACTTCCTATTTATACTCCTCACTTTTTTTATATTAAAGTAAGGCATTAAAGTCTTAGAAAATTTTACATTTCGACTTGAATAGAATTGTAAAATAAAACTACTGCACACGCCACCTTTACTTCCCACACAAACTGGTACAAATAGATCTGAAGCTGGATGAACTTCCAAGTCCCAACTGGAATTCAAAACCCAGTTCTTTAAAAGGACAGTTGAGTGCCTTTACCACTGAACCATCGTGGCTCTAACAAGATCAGTAGTTTTTGTTTATGTTTATTCCTTTATTTTTAGTACAGATAGACATCGAAGAGCCATTACATTATGATCACCCTTCATCTATAACAATAGGCTCGCCCAGGTTTTCATGGTTTCTCGCCCAGGAACAATGTTTTCATGGGGCACATTAGGACACATAATCCTCATAAAACAATCCCTGACGTCTGTATGTTACTTGAACGTAGTTGCAGACCTGATTCACCCATTCATGGCAACAGTTTTTCCTGTGGGGGATGGTGTTCACCAACAGGATAATGCACCGCGTCATAAGGGTCGAATCGTCATGGATTGGTTCGAGGAACATTCCAGTGACTTTGAAGTCCTGTCTTGGCCTACAAATTCACCTGACCTTAATCCAATAGAGTATTTGTGGTCCTACTTGGAAAACCAAATTCGTGCTACCATGCTACCTCCTCGCAATGTGAGGGAATTGCAGGACCAGTTGGTGAGCGCTTGGTACCAGATGCCTCAGACTACCGATCAGCACCTTGTGGAATCAATGTCACGGCGGGTGCTAGCAGTTCTGAGGGCTAAAGGTGGTCCTACATGCTATTAGTAGAGTGGTCATAATGTAATGGCTCTTCGGTATATAATATTCAAGTTTCTAAAGGAAAACTGCAATTATTGAAAAATGTGTTACGTTTTATTTACCTGCATTTGGTTGGTTGTTCATTGATTAAAAAATGATTGCAAATACAGTTTTTTAAAACATTTATTAAGTAAATGCAGCCAAAAATATGAAATATTAAAATTTTTAAATAATTAAATTATTTTTATGTATTTATTCATCATAAAGTGACTTAGAACAAGTACTGTTGCAATAAAAAAACTATTTAACATGCCTTAGTCGTAAAAATATTAAATTTTATTTTATACATTTCTAACAAAGAAATTACTTTCTTTCAAATAGTGTAGCAGCATTAAATTGCACGTTTCTTTTTAAATCTTTTAAGAAATTCTTTGAGTAAAATAGCTTCTTTTTATTTACTAACGTATTTTAAAGAAAGCACTTAAGTTTTCAAACTGCTACTTTGTTTGATGCTTGGGGAGCTTTTCAATGAACTTAAAAATTATTTATATTTTTGTCAAGCTTGCAAAATCTAGATATTTTTTGCTTTTTATCTAACAAGTTATTTATCGTAAATCAAAGAATTCAAAAGCTTATTTAAAATAATAATAAATGAAAATATCTGCTAAGAGTTATCTTTAAATTAGAAACTGTAGTGCTAAAAGAGGAGGATACTGAATTGTGACAGTGAAAAAAAAGAGTTAAATAAAAGAAAGGAAAAATAAAAATTTCTGAGAACTAAAAGAATTTGCGTGGGTTGCATGAAGTTCCCCCACAGACAATGTGTGTGTTTAATTTTTATGCAAAAATGACTCTCAAAAATCATTTATGTTACGTTATGGTATGGAGGGTTCACTCTTTGCTGAAACATTAACAAGGAAAACTAAAAAAAGAAAAGAAAAAAATATTTGACATTGAACTGTAACACAGCCCTTTAGTTCAAGAAGCAAATAATATGTACCGTCATTCGGGGCTACTCTGTGCAGGTTTTCGCAGTTTTTGAACTTTGACATGTAAAAAAACTATGTTAGTTCAAACTTTAGTAAAATGTATCGATATTATATTCATAACTGGTCTCAGACGAGTGAATTTGATAAATATTGGCATTATTTGTATGTAATATTTACGAATAATAAGTCAAAACATACCTTGCACAACGTAGCCCCCATTTGGGGGCTACTTTGTGCAACGATAGGAATTCAGTTTAATAATCATGTTTTTAGTAAAATATCGATATAAAATTGCTAAAAAAGTTAATTGTTGACATTTTAAAAGACAAAAACATCAAGATATGTAAAGATATTAGTTTGAAAATAATTTTCAGCGTTAAGAAACCATTTTTTTGAAGAATTTTTTTCTTAAAAAGAATGTTTATTTCAAAACATTTGAGTTTAAGCAAAAGAAAACCATATACATTTTTAAACATTGAAATGGATGAAATTTTAAAAATAATAATTATTACATATTCATTAACATTTATAATATTGTTAAATTTGAACATAACATCCTTGAATGAACATGACAGAACTTGCTCTTCAGTTTCTGTCAAAATTACCCGATGTCCTATAAAATATATTTTTATGTGTTAAATCGTTTGATTAAGTCATTAGAAAAATCTTTGTAGAAGAAAAATAATAGTTTACCAGGAAGTTTCACGTGTTTCTTGTGAATTTTATTAGAGATAGTATTTCTGTGGATTTTGTACTTCCTGGAAGCTTCTGCCATCGACATACCACCAACAACTGCTTGCAAACACTGTTGCAGCTTTTCTAAAGTGTAATCACGGTAGTTTCTCGTTCCAGGTATTTTTTTATAACGTCTGACCATTTTTCTGTCGAAAAAAAAAACGAATGAAACTTTGCAGAAAGTAGCCCCAAAATGCATTTTTTTTCATTTTCCATTTATTTGTTATTAATTTTCAAATTTTTTTAACTCTAACATGATATAATTGTTTATTAATATATAAATAAAAAATTTTGCACTTACGAAATTTTTTTTATTCTTTGCATTTGCATTTCACAGCTAAAGTTTCCACGCACACTTTTCGACATCCGACGTCCTCGGAAAGTTGTTGGCATTGGATGAACGAAACACACTCTGAGATTGTTTTAAAATTCGAATAAATGTTTGTAGTAATAGAAGAGACTTCTATCTTCAAATTCCACACATTTTTAAAGTGAAATAAACATAATACTGAATAGCATCACTTGAAAAATGCCAAATTCGAATTTGCACAAAGTAGCCCCCGCTGCACAAAGTAGGCCCGAATGACGGTACTAAAAGACATTATAGGATTCAATTTTAAACGTGGTCTTGACAGCCAAAAAAAATTGTTTTCTTCATGTTCTACTTCCAAAGATGTTTCCAGTGTCATCATTTTGAATATATTTAATCAAATAATACATAAATGTAACCAAAAAATTGTTTTGACTCCTTATCATAACAGCCAGTTTATTATTATTATGTTTCATTGTGAAATATTCGTTGATAAAAATGTATTATCATAACAGCCAGAATACATATTTGAGTTTCTGACTCTTTAGGAAAAACTGAAAGCACTGTGATTTTTTCCGAAGCACTTTGGAAATGATTTGGAGTGAATGGAGAAAAAAAAATTTAAAACATAGAGAACGGAGAAAAAAATGGTAAAATTATCTTACCATGATAATTGTGTGCATTGACATTCCAGGTAAACAAAGCCATAAATTTAGTTAATAAATTGAAAATATACTGTTTTTGAACTATACATTTGTAACAATTAATTGATTTTTAATAATATAAATTAATTTTGAAAAATGGTAATTTTAAATAATTCTTAATAAATTTTTCTGTTTTTGTGGTAATGGAATACCGGAAATTCTGTTTTTCAAAATTATGTTCTTATTACCACAGATTTAGTAAAACATACAAAACTGGAGTTAAAGTTAACAAATAAATTGTTTTTATGCTGTACTTTGTTATTATGAGAAAACTGCCCAAAATGTATCACATTTACTAAATTTTATCATATATAAATGAACAATATTTCGTTGTTAATTTTACCAACTTTTCAGCACAATATATGAATCTAAATAATGAAAGCAAAGCGAGAAATCTTTCTGCAAAGGTGTTTATCGTGAATTCAATTATTGTGCCATTTCATGAAATGAAGACCAGTATGAAGGAAAGCCCATATTAACAAAAATCATTTGTCATCTTTATATTTTTTACGTTTCAAAAAGTAATTTCGACACATTAATTTTGTGTTATAGACAAAGTAACAGAAATTAAAATTTGAGAATTATTCTATGTTCAGTTAGGTGAAGTTAACGCTTAGTAGTTAAGGTAAAAAAAAAATCCATATAAATTTCCACTTTCAATCGAAAAAATGATTAAATAAGTAAAAAAAAATATCAAAATCCCTTACAACACAATAAAATGTTTATAGTTTACTGGCTTATAAATTATGAATTTGCTTTTTTATGATGAAAGTTTAACCAGTTTAAACACAAACTTTTAACTTCGATGTTCTTTACAGATTACCCTAGAATGCATCTTAATTGATTTGGAAGAGTCCAAACTTCCAACTAATTAGTGATTTCATCAAAAGAATACCCGGTAGCGTCCAATTTACGTATCTAATTATATTTGCTGAAGACGTCAAAGATAGAGAGAGCCGTTCAATAATGTTCAAACGTGGATAAGTTTTAAAAGAGAACCAATTACCGGATTTCTCCTGAGGATTTTCCAGACACAATCTTTTGAAGTAAAGCACCCACTCATTCCACGCTGGTTTTTAGTTTAACATTGAATCTGCATTATACACACGAATAAGCATTATATATATATATATATATATATATATATATATATATATATATATATATATATATATATATATATATATATATATATATATATATATATATATATATATATATATATATATATATATATATATATATATATATATATGAATATATATAAATAGATAAATACAAGAAAACACTAAGAAAGTTAAGAAAAACAATAAGTAACATTTATTGCGCTTAAGCTGCAAGTAAACAGCACTCATTAGATAAGTTCAAAATGAAGAATAAAACAAAGAAAAATTATAGACATATGAAAAAAAGGGGGGGGGGAAATAATAAGTAAAAAAACAACAAACAAAATTTTATTTAAAAAAAAAAAAAGTGAAAAGATAATTAAAAAACCGGAAAAAAAAGATATAATCTTTTCTTCAGCCCACACGATTATATCCGCAAAACAGAGTGCTTTCTGATATTGTATCAATAAAGCCAAAGACTCACTATTGTATTAATATATTTTGTATTAATATATTGTATTAATATATTTTTATCACACTATTGTATTAATATATTTTGCTTTGGCTTTATTGATACAATATCAGAAAGCACTCTGTTTTGCGGATATAATCGTGTGGGCTGAAGAAAAGATTATATCTTTTTTTTCCGGTTTTTTAATTATCTTTTCACTTTTTTTTTTTTTTAAATAAAATTTTGTTTGTTGTTTTTTTACTTATTATTTCCCACCCCCTTTTTTTCATATGTCTATAATTTTTCTTTGTTTTATTCTTCATTTTGAACTTATGAATATATATATATATATATATTCATGTGTATATTTCAGATTCAAAACAGCTAAGGCGAAGTTTCAAAAAAAAAGTTTTCATAAATTAAATAAGTTAATATAAATATTATAATAAAAACAGTTAAGCAGCTTTAAAAAAAATAATTTTGTATTTCTTTTTTCGCTAACCGATTTTTTATGCCTGTAATTTTTTATTATTATTTTTGCAAGCAGCACTTGTCCTCCCCCTTTTTAATTTCCCTATTTAAATTTGTTATTCTGTCCCTTTTGGTTAAACAATTTGATACGTGCTTGTCTCCTTACTATGACTACGATCCTTACTCTCCTTACCTTTATTTGACGTTTGATGTATTTTTATGACTCACATTATGAAAGATGAATGAAGCAACAAACTACCAATCTTATGTTATTCTTCGTTCCATTTTTGTACTTTCATTCATGCTTTTTTCGTGTAGTTTTTTTTCACGCCTGTATTTTTTTTTTATTATCGTGTAGTTTTTTTTTCACGCCTGTAATTTTTTTTATTAAAAAAATCACGCCTGTAATTTTTTTTAATTATTTTTGCAAGCAGCATTTGTCCTCCCCCGTTTTAATTTCCCTATTTAAATTTGTTATTCTGTCCCTTTTGGTTAAACAATTTGATACGTGCTTGTCTCCTTACTATGACTACGATCCTTACTCTCCTTACCTTTATTTGACGTTTGATGTATTTTTATGACTCACATTATGAAAGATGAATGAAGCAACAAACTACCAATCTTATGTTATTCTTCGTTCCATTTTTGTACTTTCATTCATGCTTTTTTCGTGTAGTTTTTTTTTCACGCCTGTAATTTTTTTTATTATCGTGTTGTTTTTTTTTCACGCCTGTAATTTTTTTTATTAAAAAAATCACGCCTGTAATTTTTTTTTATTATTTTTGCAAGAAGCATTTGTCCTCCCCCTTTTTAATTTCCCTATTTAAATTTGTTATTCTGTCCCTTTCGGTTAAACAATTTGATACGTGCTTGTCTCCTTACTATGACTACGATCCTTACTCTCCTTACCTTTATTTGACGTTTGATGTATTTTTATGACTCACATTATGAAAGATGAATGAAGCAACAAACTACCAATCTTATGTTATTCTTCGTTCCATTTTTGTACTTTCATTCATGCTTTTTTCGTGTAGTTTTTTTTTCACGCCTGTAATTTTTTTTATTATCGTGTTGTTTTTTTTTCACGCCTGTAATTTTTTTTATTAAAAAAATCACGCCTGTAATTTTTTTTTATTATTTTTGCAAGAAGCATTTGTCCTCCCCCTTTTTAATTTCCCTATTTAAATTTGTTATTCTGTCCCTTTCGGTTAAACAATTTGATACGTGCTTGTCTCCTTACTATGACTACGATCCTTACTCTCCTTACCTTTATTTGACGTTTGATGTATTTTTATGACTCACATTATGAAAGATGAATGAAGCAACAAACTACCAATCTTATGTTATTCTTCGTTCCATTTTTGTACTTTCATTCATGCTTTTTTCGTGTAGTTTTTTTTTCACGCCTGTAATTTTTTTTATTATCGTGTTGTTTTTTTTTCACGCCTGTAATTTTTTTTATTAAAAAAATCACGCCTGTAATTTTTTTTTATTATTTTTGCAAGAAGCATTTGTCCTCCCCCTTTTTAATTTCCCTATTTAAATTTGTTATTCTGTCCCTTTCGGTTAAACAATTTGATACGTGCTTGTCTCCTTACTATGACTACGATCCTTACTCTCCTTACCTTTATTTGACGTTTGATGTATTTTTATGACTCACATTATGAAAGATGAATGAAGCAACAAACTACCAATCTTATGTTATTCTTCGTTCCATTTTTGTACTTTCATTCATGCTTTTTTCGTGTAGTTTTTGCTTTTTTCTACTTAGTATGCCCTATCTGAGTAAGTATGCCCTATCTTTTGTTGAAGCATGTTTTAACCACGCAATACAATAATTTTACATAATGTTTTTTTTTCCTCGGTGTATAATGTCCAGCAAAATGCAGCATGACTTACAGGTACTGTTTTTCGCTGTCTAAGTCTATATTTATTTATTTACCATTGATTTTTATTCTACTTTCTTATGCAATCTGAGTTTTTTCTCAAGTTTGATAAAGATTCTAAAACTATATATTGAAGGTGGTACTCTCTGAACACCCAGCATATCACGTACAATCAGCAATTTTTTTTTAAATCTAAAAATCTGAGATGTCTTTTTTTGACTGGCATTAGAAAAGATGAATGAAGCAACAAACTAACAATCTTATGTTATTCTTCGTGACTATAATGTCAATAAGAAAGTCTGAAATTTAAGATTAACTTCAAAGCATCGTCGCAGACTTGATTACTTTCAACATTTGGAGAATAATTTTCAGCTTCATCCAACTTTTCATTTTGTATCACATAGTCATTTTTCGAACCTAATGAGCAAATCTTATCTAAGCACGCTGTCATTTATCATTTTGTCATGTTTGTGCTTCTTCTTTTATTCTTTTATTGTTAGTGCTTCCTTTTTTATTTGCCTTTTTTTGTAAAAAAGCATTGTTTATTTGAAGCATAAACCACTTGTATTACCTGGAATTTACAATGAATTAAATAATAAACAAATATTGTAGTTAACTAAATTTCTTCGATTAAGAAAATTCACGGATTGCATTGTTACTCAATAATTATTCAGTTTTACTTTTTTGGTTGCTAAATAATTCTTTGAATCACATTTTTTCCTCTTCTAAAGTTTAAGTATTAATTAATTATTTAAAATAAAGACAGGTTAATTGACAAATACTAAGAAAATAATTTTCTTGTGAATAAAACAGTGTGATTATTTTGAGAAAAAAATTATACCGTTCTTTAGTTTACAAAATTAACTTTTAATTTATCTTTTTTCTTCAAACTATATTCCATTAATTCCTAGTGAATTTGAGGTCTTTTCTTATTTTACATGAATGATTATCTTATAGTAAATGTGCTACCTGATGTACC